>NC_042994.1:17460843-17703343 GCF_901001165.1 Salmo trutta
TGGCAGTCAAAAAGGATCAGAAGAGTTGTCCGAAGCACACTTGCTGGAGAAACACTTGCTCTTGCGGATGGAATTGACAATGCGATCTTTCTTGCAACTCTGTTCTCAGAGCTTACCACTGGTGAGACAAAACGGCACGTTCTACCTGTAGTTTGTGTCACTGACAACTACTCATTAGTTGATGCTGTGAAGTCAACCAAGTCTGTCACAGAGAAAAGACTTCGTCTTGAGATTAGCAGCATCAAGGAATTTATTCAAGCACAGAGAATCCAGCGGATTCTGTGGTCGACCACAAAGGAACAGCTTGCTGACTGTCTGACTAAAAAAGGAGCATCCGGTCTTGTGCTCCTACATGCTTGAGTAATACAAATAAAAACTGTCACACAACCCATTTGTAATGGGGAACTTGAATAATACTTGGACATTGAATTATGTTGTTGATGTTTAATTTGTCTTTAAAGAAAAGGGGGAGATTGTTAAGTTCATGTTTTAAGTATCCCCTATATTTCTGTTATTACGGGGCTGTCTCTCAGTCAAGAGTGTGCCTGCGCAGGACGCCTGTTCGTTGATGGACCTAGCCGAGAGTGCAATGGCTACCTTGTAGTGTGTTCATACGGTATAGTAAACTTTGTTAAACTGGAACCTTGTCATTTCGAGTTAACAGTAGGAAGAATGAAGTCCTCCACAATAGTATGGGGCTTGCCTGTCCTAGCCACTCGGTAGCTCACCATATAAGACGCTTCTAGCCCCTTCTTATTAATGTTCTGTTGCTTTTATACATGTCTTACTACTCAAAAGTTCTCTTTATCGCTCAAACTCCTGTGGCTTATTTTTCAAATTGTCATGTTTTGTTTCTAAATGTCTGCGGAAGAGTGAAGGTTTCCCACAAGAGAGTAACGATTAATCTGATTGGATGTTAATTATTTGGCTCCTGAGTGGTGCAGCAGTCTAAGGCACTGCATCTCAGTACAAGAGGCGTCACTACAGTCCCTGGTTCAAATCCAGGCTGCGTCCCATAGGGCGGCGCACAATTGGCCCAGCGTCGTCCGGGGTAGGCCGTCGTAGGCTGTCATTGTAAATAAGAATTTGTTCTTAACTGACTTGCCTAGTTAAATATTTGACTAGGCTACCTGTATTGTAGTGTTGTTATTTTGCTGAACACTAGATGGTTTAATTGTATTTGTGGCAGTGAAAGAGGCTACTCAGGCGAGGGGAAAAAAAACACCGAAATGTATACCCCCGTTGGAAAATATAAATGTACCGTTTGAAAATGGGAAGAATTAAAAATATTTTTTTGTATACATTTATTTGGAGTATCCGACAGCATTGCGCGTACCCCAGTTTGGGAATACTTGATTCAAACCATATGTTTTCAATTGGGTTCAGTCTCTGGATTTCAATGTGTGCTTGGGGTTATTGTCTTACTTGGCCGCAAGTGGATCTTCAAGCATCAGCCTCCTAGCAGAGGCAACCAGGTTTTGGGTAAAATGTCCTTTTACTTTGTAAAGTTCATGATGCCGTAGACCTTAATCAAGGGCCTCAGGACCAGTGGAAGCAAAATAGCCCCATAACATCAAAGATGCACCACCATATTTTCCCGTAGGTATGACATACTTCTCTGCATATACTTCTGTTTTTCAACGCCAAACAGCTGTATTTTCATACCATCTGACCATCGCACCGGTTGCAATCAAATCAAATGTCACATGCGCCGAACAACAACTTTACCATGCAATGCTTACCAACAATGCAGTTCAAGAAATAGTTAAGAAAAGATTTAAAGTAAACATTTTTAAAGTAGCACATAATAATAACGAGGCTATATACAGGGGGTACCGAGCCAATGTGCGGGGGTACAGGTTAGTTGAGGTAATTTGTGCATGTAGGTAGGGGTAAATGACTATGCATAGATAAACAGCGAGTAGCAGCAGTGTAAAAACAAAAAGGGGGGGGGGGGGGGGGGGGTCGTCAATGTAAATAGTCTGGGTGGCCATTTTGATTAATTGTTCAGCAGGCTCATGGCTTGGGGGTAGAAGCTGTTAAGGAGCCTTTTGGACCTAGACTTGGCGTTCCAGTACCGCTTGCCCTGCAGTAGCAGAGAGACCAGTCTATGACTTGTAACTGGAGTTTTTGGTGCCTTCATCTGACACTGCCTAGTATATAGGTCCTGGATGGCAGGAAGCTTGGCCCCAGTGATGAACTGGGCTGTACGCACTACCCTCTGTAGCACCTTACGGTCGGATGCCCAGCAGTTGCCATACCAGGCTGTGATGCAACCGGTCAGGATGCTCTCGCTGGTCCAAATACCAATGCCGTTTATCAAACTCCAGGCGGTGCTATGGTCAGATGACATGAAAATAGAGCTCTTTGACCATGCACACCAGCGGTGGGTTTGGCATTTGAGTCCAATATGTTAATATTTTGAATTCCACCTCTGACAAACAGCATTACCTTCAGATGTGAACACTATAAACAGTATACATACAGTCCATTATCAGACAAAGTGGAGATTATATATCATTGCATTTATTTTAAGAACACAAAGCATGGTAAGACAGGAACACAAGACACTAAATAATAAATGTAATGTAGAAATGTATGCATTTGCTATTAATTGGTGAGAAACTAATTATCTGTCATACAGCATGTATATCAGTCACTTAAAACACACAGTGTTGTAGCCTTTCTCAGTCACTGTCTGGCTTACACTGAATCTGTTGATAGTATCAGTTAAAAAGTGACATCTGACTGATGTCATTGAGTGGACATCTCTTACCAACCAGTCACCTATCTACTTTAGTAGTTCGCCAATACTTTCATTGGGGAACTTACCCCATTCTTTAATTTTCTTTATGCAATGGTTGCAGGTGTTTTTTTTCTACGACTTGTCTTTAGTTGATGGCTGGCCGATCTTCGAGAGGTCCCCAAAAGACACATTCGCAGAGCCTCTTTTAGCTGGTTTTGCCTGCCAAGAACAAAACAGCATTCATCATCTCTACCATTGTCATTTACATTATATTTCTGCAAATGTAATTTGCAAACATATGAGCGAAGATCACACACCTGTGAGTCATGAGGCTTCCAACCAATCATGTAGAGGATCTCAAATGTTGCAGGAACAGACCGATTCTCACTCCCATACATCTCTGAGGGGAATCAATCAAATACAGTATCAGCATCTGAAGCAGGGGTCAGGCTGGTTAACAGGTACTGGTTGTGCATGATTTTGTTCCAAGCCTGCGCTAAACACACCCGATTCATCTGCTCATCGAGAGTTGTTGAATCAGGTGTGTTTGTGCTGGAGCAAACAATACACCCAGTAGCTTTCCAGGACCAGAGTTGGTGATCACTTCTCTAAAGCAGAAGTTTGATAAGAGTTACTTCTGCTCAGGGATGGATAAAAATGTTCAGAATGGGTACCTAGAAGAAAATGGGGGAGGGTCATGCTTTTTCAATTTCAGTCAAGGGGAGGGTTTAGTGCAATTTTTTTTTACTAGTCCAGGGGAGGGTAATGTAATTGATGAAATGTCAATATTTTAGAATCAGTGGCTTATTAGGCTATCTAGCGATGTGTGCCCGATGCCACCCCTCAGCTCTGATTCTCTGCTGGGTGCGCAATATCAAGTGCGCCTACAGGCTATTTAGTACGGTCTCAATCAAATAATCCATAGCCTATAGGCTACGAAGAGCATGCTCGGAGAAGCACAGAAACAGCTGCTGGGATGGTGTATATAAAAGGAGGACCGGAGGTCAACTTTAATAGCTTGATAATTCTATAATTGACTTTAAAAAATAAATGTTTCTTGCCCATAATGTAGGCCTATTTATCAGAGTTATCGACCTCACAATAAGCCAGGTACGAGTAACTTACATAGTGGTGCTGAAATTTGAAGCAGCAGCCGGGGCACTATTAAATCGGAAATGGACAGCTCATGGTGATGAAAGCAGGCAAATTCGAGTAGGCATAATTCATTTCAACGTCTTCATTTTATTTACACTTCACTAACAGGGCTTTGTGTTGGAGCCTATTTAAGAAAGAGGGAGGCCTACCTGTTTGACGGACAAAATTAGGCTATTGGCTGCTATAGCTATAGATTTGTTGGTCAATTCCTCCACCCATCCGTGCTCTCTTTAAATAGCCTACCTCCGTGTCAGTGAAGGGCTGTTAAGTTAAACAACGACTCGAATTGAGGTATGAGAAGGTATATGACATAGGCTTTTTACCTTGTTTAAGATTTTGAAGAAAATAAAACAGACCCAACTATATAAAGTGATCTATAAACAGGGCTTTAGCATTACATATATATACACATACACACACACAGTTGAAGTTTACATACACTTAGGTTGGAGTCATTAAAACTCGTTTTTCAACCACTCCACAAATTTCTTGTCCTAACCAACTTGCCAAACTATAGTTTGTTAACATCTACTTCGTGCATGACAAGTCATTTTTCCAACAATTGTTTACAGATTTCACTATCACAATTCCAGTGGGTCAGAAGATTACATACACTAAGTTGACTGTGCATTTAAACAGTTTGGAAAATTCCAGAGAATTATGTCATGGCTTTAGAAGCTTCTGATAGGCTAATTGACATCATTTGAATCAATTGGAGGTGTACCTGTGGATGTATTTCAAGGCCTACCTTCAAACTCAGTGCCTCTTTGCTTGACATCATGGGAAAATCAAAAGAAATCAGCCAAGAACTCAGGAGAAAAAAAATGTAGACCTCCACAAGTCTGGTTCATCCTTGGAAGCAATTTCCAAACTCCTGAAGGTACCACGTTCATCTGTACAAACAATAGTACGCAAGTATAAACACCATGGGACCACGCAGCTGTCATACCGCTCAGGAAGGAGATGCGTTCTGTCTCCTAGAGATGAACATACTTTGGTGTGAAAAGTGCAAATCAATCCCAGAACAACAGCAAAGATCCTCGTGAAGATGCTGGAGGAAACGGGTACAAAAGTATCTATATCCACAATAAAACGAGTCCTATATCGACATAACCTGAAAGGCAGCTCAGCAAGAAAGAAGCCACTGCTCCAAAACTGCCATAAAAAAGCCAGACTACAGTTTGCAACTGCATATGGGGACAAATATTGTACTTTTTCGAGAAATGTCCTCTGGTCTGATGAAACAAAAATAGAACTGTTTGGCCACAATGACCATTGTTATGTTTGGAGGAAAAAGGGGGATGCATGCAAGCCGAAGAACATCATCCCAACCGTGAAACACGGGGGTGGCAGCATCATGTTGTGGGGGTGCTTTGCTGCAGGAGGGACTGGTGCACTTCACAAAATAGATGGCATCATGAGGAGGAATATTATGTGGCTATATTGAGGCAACATCTCAAGACATCAGTCAGGAAGTTAAAGCTTGGTCGCAAATGGGTCTTCCAAATGGACAATGACCCCAAGCATACTTCCAAAGTTGTGGCAAAATGACTTAAGGACAACAAAGTCAAGGTATTGGAGTAGTCATCACAAAGCCCTGACCTCAATCATATAGAAAATTTGTGGGCAGAACTGAAAAAGCATGTGCGAGCAAGGAGGCCTGCAAACCTGACTCAGTTACACCAGCTCTGTCAGGAGGAATGGGCCAACATTCACCCCACTTATTGTGGGAAGCTTGTGGAAGGCTACCCGAAACGTTTGACCCAAGTTAAACAATTTTAAAGGCAATGCTACTAAATACTAATTGAGTGCATGTAAACTTCTGACCTACTGGGAATGTGAAAGAAATAAAAGCTGAAATAAATCGCTCTACTATTATTCTGACATTTCACATTCTTAAAATAAAGTGGTGATCCTAACTGACCTAAGACAGGGAATTTTTACAAGGATTAAATGTCAGGAATTGTGAAACTGAGTTTAAATGTATTTGGCTAAGGTGTATCTTAAGTTATCCATACTTCTGTTAATACATAAATACAGTGATTGACACTACCTTTCCTCTATTATAGCACTGTAGCTCACTATGCAATGTGGAAATCACTAGATTTCTTTAGGCCGCTCATGTTTACGAATTGAATAGTATTGAAAACTGGAAATAACAGCAAATATTCGCTCACACTAAAAAAATAAAAGAATTGATAACAAGCAGTCAACTTGTACAAAGTGACATCAAGTTGCCTTCTCTTGCCCCACACTGTTAGTCTCATTCATTCAAAACTAGATGTTGGAACATTGCTGCGAGGATTTGCTTCCATTCAGCCACAAGCGCATTACCGAGATCGGGCACTGATGTTGGGTGATCCTGGCTTGCAGTTGGTGTTCCAATTCATCCCAAAGGTGGTTGAGGTCAGGGCTTTGTGCAGACCAGTCAAGTTCTTCCATGCTGATTTCGACAAATCATTTCTGTATGGACCTCGCATTGTCATGCTGAAACAAGAAAGGACCTTCCCCAAACTGTTGCCACAAATTTGGAAAGACAGAATTGTCTAGAATGTCACTGTATGCTGTAGCGTTGAGATTTCCCTTCACTGGAACTAAGGGGCCTAGCCCGAACCATGAAAAACAGCCCCAGACCAGTATTCCTCCTCCACCAAACTTTACAGTTGGCACTATGCATTCAGGCAGGTAGTGTTTTCCTGGATCCGCCAAACCCAGATTCGTCTGTCGGACTGCCAGATGGTGAAGCATGATTCATCACTACAGAGAATGCATTCCAACTGTTCCAGAATCCAATTCGCTTATGCACTCTGCGGTCCCAGTGAGAGCTTGTGTGGCCTACCACTTCGTGGCTGAGCCGTTGTTGCTTCTAGACGTTTCCACTTCACAATAACAGCACTTACAGTTGTCGGGGACAGCTCTAGCAAGGCAGAAATGTGACGAACTGACTTGTTGGAAAGGTGGCATCCTATGACGTTGAAAGTCAGAGCTCTTAAGTACGGGCCATTCTACTGCCAATGTTTGTCTATGGAGATTGCATGGCGGTGTGCTGAAATAGCCTAATGCACTAATTTTAAGGGTTGTCCACATACTTTTGGCCATGTATTGTGTGATATATATAAAATCAGTGCATTCGGGAAGTATTCAGAAACCTTCCCTTTTCCATATATTGTTTCATTACAGCCTTGTTCTAAAATGTATTAAATAAATAAAAAATCCAATCTACACACAATACCCCATAATGACAAAGTGAAAACAGGTTTTTATACATTATTCATTGTGAAATTCCTTATTTACATAACTATTCAGACCCTTTGCTATGAGACTCAAAATTGAGCTCCTGTTTCCATTGATTATCCTTTAAATGTTTGTACAACTTGGAGTCCACCTGTGGTAAATTCAATTGATTGGGTATGATTTGGAAAGGCACACCTGTCTATATAAGGTCCCACAGTTGACAGTGTATGTCAGAGCAAAAACCAAGCCATGAGGTTGAAGGAATTGTCCGTAGAGCTCCAAGACAGGATTGTGTCGAGGCACAGATCTGGGGAAGGGTAGCAAAACATTTCTGCAGCATTGAAGGTCCAAGAACACATTGGCCTCCATCATTCTTAAATGGAAGAAGTTTGGAACCACCAAGAACCCGATGGTCACTCTGACAGAGCTCCAGAGTTCCTCTGTGGAGATGGGAGAACCTTCCAGAAGGTCAACCATCTCTGCAGCACTCCACCAATCAGGCCTTTATGGTAGAGTGGCATGGAAGCCACTCCTCAGTAAAAGGCACATGACAGTCCACTTGGAGTTTGCCTAAAGGCACCTAAAGACTCTCAAACCATGAGAAACAAGATTCTCTGGTCTGATAAAACCAAGATTGAACTCTTTGGCCTGAATTTCAAGCGTCGCGTCTAGAGGAAACCTGGCACCATGCCTACGGTGAAGCATGGTAGTGACAGCATCATGCTGTGGGGATGTTTTTCAGTGGCAGGGACTGGGAGTCTAGTCAGGGTCTCGATTGTGCATCTGTAAAAGTTTGAGTGTTTTCAGCGACAAGCCACATTTCTTCAGCCTCCTACTGTCCCGTCGATGTGGTAGGGGGGTGCTCCCTCTGCTGTTTCCTGAAGTCTACGATCATCTCCTTTGTTTTGTTGACGTTGAGTGTGAAGTTATTTTCCTGACGCCACACTCCGAGGGAGAATAAAAAATGAATAAAGAATGGTACCAACACATCCTCCGTGAGCAATTTCTCCCAACCATCCAGGAACAGTTTTGGTGACGAACAATGCCTTTTCCAGCATGATGGAGCACCTTAACATAAGGCAAAAGTGATAACTAAGTGGCTCGGGGAACAAAACAGATATTTTGGGTCCATGGACAGGAAACTCCCCTGACCTTAATCCCATTGAGAACTTGCGGTCAATCCTTAAGAGGCGGGTGGACAAACAAAAACCCACAAATTCTGACAAACTCCAAGCATTGATTTTGCAAGAATGGGCTGCCAACAGTCAGGATGTGGCCCAGAAGTTAATTGACAGCGTGCCAGGGCGGATTGCAGAGGTCTTGAAAAAGAAGGGTCAACACTGCAAATATTGACTCTTTGTATCAACTTCATGTAATTGTCAATAAAAGCCTTTGACACTTATGAAATGCTTGTAATTATACTTCAGTATTCCATAGTAACATCTGACAAAAATATCTAAAGACACTGAAACAGTAAACTTTGTGGAAATTAATACTTGTGTCATTCTTAACTTTTGGCCACGACTGTACATCAATGTTGTTGTCTGAGGCTATCCGGAACATATCCCAGTCCACATGATCGAAGCAATCTTGAAGCGTGGAATCCGATTGGTCGGACCAGCGTTGAACAGACCTAAGCACGGGCGTTTCCTGTTTTAGTTTCTGTCTATAGGCTGGGAGCAACAAAATGGAGCCGTGGTCAGATTTGCCGAAAGGAGGGCGAGGGAGGGCTTTGTATGCATCGCGGACGTTAGAGTAGCAATGATCCAGTATGCTGCCAGCCCAGAACAGTATGTATGGATGATAATAGTATACGATGGTTTCATTTCAAGTATTTATCTACTATGTAGCTCACCTTGGTAGATTGCAGCTGCAGCTAAAATGGTGTCTCTGTGCAACATGGACTTCCTGTTCCAAGCGCAGTTGCTCTCCCCCATACCTGGAGAGTTGAGACAACAGTGAAAACTCAGCATTCAGGCACTAAACATTATTTAACTGCCTGTCCTATGAGAAGATGAATAGAAACAATTAAACTATAACAACTCAGTATGAACAAAAAGCACAGATCTACAACAGTATAACTGCGGTATACAGTAGGCCTACCTTGCAGGTCACTCATGACCTCAAGTATCCCAGGATAGTGCACTTGAATTTCATCAATGTCCTACAGAAAACAAAATGTAATAAATCGCTTGCCTCAAACACAAATATTGCGGCATCAATATAATTTCTAGCTAATCGCTAGATTCACATCCACAGAATTAAATAGAACACTCATATTAGCCTATATTGTATATCTATGGCTAGGGACACCCAAGGCCTCACCACTGTCAGCATACTGAAGCCTGCCTGGCCCAGCAAGTTGCCCAGGTCTGTGACGGCCGTGTAGGGGGACACGTGGGGGGAGAACCCCCCTTCCCGCTCGAGCTCAGCCAGCTGCAGGGAGCAGCGCAGCTCATACAGGGTCTCCCCGCCCACCATGGCCCCAATGAACACCCCATCCGGCTTCAGGACCTGGTTGATCTTTGGGAAGGGAAAGGGATTATAATGACAGCACAGTGATACAGACTGAAGAACCAGGATTGTTGTAATCCTGAATCCTATGCGTAATTATGATGTTATAAGGTAACACATTTGGAAAAACAGCCAGCAAAAGGCAATAGACAAAGCACTGATGTAAAAAAGAAAAATATGAGGCTGTCAGTTACCTGTCTCAAGGCTCCAGGGAGATCATTGATCCAGTGTAGGCTAAACAGGACAAACATACAGTGCTAGATCATTTTGTACTGCAAGCAAGCCATACAAAACCCTGGGGAATATGACTTGGAGGGCTCAAATCGAATATTATGTCAGAAACATCTACAGGGCCAAATCACCTCAAGCTGCTGACCACCAGATCAAATGCGTTTTCTTTAAAGGGTAGAAACTCTTCATCGGCCATGACACAGTGGGTAGGGATCTCACTTTCTCTTGTGTTTCTCTGAGGAGCGAGAAGAGCGTTAGATCATCCAGAAAAAAAACAGAAGTCCCTCCATAACATGCCTCTGATTTTACAGAATATTCCAGCAATCTATAGTTAGTGGTCTCTGCTCATAAACACAATAATTCCACTTAGGCTATGGGTGTTCCAACATAATTACATATTATAATTCCTATTAGTAATATAATTGGCTATAACTCACCAAAGACTTTTCTGAGATGTCAGTTAAGAAGAGCTGTTCAACTACTTCCTGAAAATGGAAGCACAATTCAATATTCAGAAAGCCATACATCTTGTGAGTTAATGTTTTCCCTACTTTAAAGGGGCAATCTACATCCATTTTGGACATAAATGTATGATATGTACCCATTGATTCTTGACGAATGTAGCTAATAAATGCCTCATTAGCTTTGTTCTGTTGTACCCCATCAGAACCCAAAACATTTAAAAGCTTATTTTACTATGTCAACAAAGTGAATGTAAACAAACATGATATAGCCTTAAAACAAGGTTAAAACTATAATTTTGATATCATGGATATATTGCAAAGCTCTGTCTATGAATTTGAGAGTGGTTACATTTCTACAGCCTCCAACTTTCTACCGAAACGGGTGGGGAATGCTGTTGTTTAAAATGCTCCCCGCCTGTTTATGAACAACCATTGAAGGCTACCTTGTGCAAATGCTCAGCAATGTGACTTTTCCCACAGCCAATGTCCAATGCCAAAGGAAATGTCCTGTGAAAATAAGTCCAAAATGTCAGCAAAATACACACCCTCACATGCACAAATATTAACTTTAATTTCAACAACAGTGCCATGAATGTGACGATTTTCATAGACTGTCTACGCATCACACCTTCTGTTGCCTTACCTTGCAATGTCATAGACCCTGTCTGCAACTCTGCTTCCAACCTGCAAATGAATATGAACAGTACCAGAACACATACATTTCCTTAGATAAAAGAGCGCTAGGACAAGACTAAATATATCATACAAATACAGCTACAGTATACCTCATCTCTCAGATAGTCATATTTGTCACTGTCTTGTAGTGATGCAGCCCATTTCTTCTGTCTCCTCTTCATAGTCCTGTCAAATACATTCATTGTACCTCCAGCCCTGCCAGACAACTGCCTCTGCATTTCAGTCCATTGAGAACACCGAATTTTAAATGACAACTCTCTCACCGGTGGAAACATTGAATGAGCTGTCATGACATTTCTTTGCGAATGAGCTGCATCATGTTGTTGTGGGACCAGCAATCTAACGCTGCCTATTTTCAAGACTCTCCGGCAGACACAACTACCATTGGGAAAACGACTACCTATTGCATTGTTCATTTCTACAAATTGTTTACCGACTAACGCGCTAATAAGTAGCAAACCATTGCATAACAAATTAATTTTTGGTGTGTTCTTCCAGTCATCCACATTGAATGACCTCGACACAGTGGACAAACATAAAACATGGAACTGTTTTTCCTCGTTTGATAGAAAATATGGAACTGGATTTCAGTCTGTTCACTAGTTTTACCGCCTCTTCTTGTTGTAAAGGCTAATGCATATAGTGCGGATTTCATTTTAAAGCTCAAATGATACATTTATATTGGTAAATGTAAGTATTGAATTTGAATACTTGGTGTATAGAATATGGACTGAATTGTGGTTTTGTACTGCCTGGCTTGCCGTATGCAAAAAGGGGTGGGACAAGAAAAAGGTCACGAAAGTGGTGCATGTTGGGAGAACACGTGGATAGCGGTACAATTTCATCGGAAAAGTTGTTTTTGTAAGTCTCTATTCACCAAAATACTTTTCCACGTGTTATCTCTGCCAATTATTTCTCAGTTTACACTTTGAATTGCGTTCTTTATGCTAACTGCAGCTCTTGGAATGGCCCTCCTCAAGTGTTGTTTACATGTTTGACTCATGTATCTAACGTGTTAGCTTGCATGCTAACCCATGCAATAAAACACTCACTTGTTAGAGTAGTATGCGCCCAGGGCAATATTGCACTGTGGTGCAGTGTACCTACTACGACTAATAGAGAGTAGGAATTATCTTTTTTCCCGAGTGGCGCAGCGGTCTAAGGCACTGCATCTCAGCGCAGGTGGCGTCACTACAATCCCTGTAGTACACACAAAGAATGATAGAGGCCTCTAGTGGCCAAAAGGTCATTTTTAGCATGGGAAGCGCGGTTGAGGGCTTCCACCAATTTAATGTAGTCAACTGGGTGGGACTGACAACTTCATTGGCTGATCCCTCCTGATGATCTGGTTCGAGGCATGTCCAACTGGGTCATCAGAAGGGATCAGCCAATCGTGAAGAAGAAAATTGACACTTTTAAAGTTGAGATGGCCTCAATGGGGTGGCAGGTAGCTTAGTGGTTAGAGCATTGAACCAGTAACTGTAAAGGTTGCTGGATCAAATCCCCAAGCTGACAAGGTAAAAATATTTCGTGCTCCTGAACAAGGCAGTTAACCCACTGTTCCCAGGTAGGCTGTCATTGTAAATAAAAATGTGTTCTTAACTGACTAGCCTAGTTAAATAAAACATGTTACAATGGCGCTGTCACAGATGCTATAATGTAGGGCGTTCACTTGCTGCTGTACAATGTAGAGAAAAACGAGGCAATTCAAGAGGGTGCTACGAAATTATTGTCAAAATGTGGTTCTCTTTACCCTATGTCATTATAAATTACATAGAATTAATCATTATTGGCAACTGCTCGGCTTCAGACTGCAAGGCACTACAGAGGGTAGTGCGTAAGCTTCCTGCCATCCAGGACCTCTGTACCAGGTGGTGTCAGAGGAAGGCCTTAGAAATTGCCAGACTCCAGCCATCCTAGTCATAGACATTCCTCTCTGCTACCGTACGGGAAGCGGTACTGGAGTGCCAAGTCTAGGTCCAAAAGGCTTCTTAACAGCTTCTGCCCCCCAAGCCATAAGACTCCTGAACAGCTAATCAAATGGCTACCCGGACTATTTGCATTGTCCCCCCACCCCCATTTATTATGTATGCATAGTCACTTTACCTCTACCTACATATTCTCTCAATTACCTCGACTAACCTATGCCCCCGCACATTGACTCTGTACCGGTTGTCCCTGTATATAGACCTGCTACTGTTATTTTATTGTTGCTCTTTAGTTCATTTTTATTTGTTATTACTTTTTTATTTCAGTTTATTATAGTAAATACTTTTACACTTGTTGTTCTTAACCGCATTGTTGGTTAAGGGCTTGTAAGCATTTCACTGTAAGGTTGTATTCGGCGCATGTGACAAATAACATTTGATTAGATTGTTTGCTACAATATTATAACCTTAATATACTTGTGTTGATCAAATAAGAATGTTAATTTGCTGTGACTGTTGCTAGTTTAGACTGTGCCACGCTTGGTTGTATCTCTTCCATATTTGGTGTTGTGAGGTGGTACTATTTGCAGGTATTTCCACTGGTTGGACAAATCAAATCAACTTGATACATTTTCTCCTCCAGCTCCTTGGCTTTCATTGTCTATAACCATGAGAGGGGCTGTTTCTATGGTGATTTAAAGGGAAAGACTCAGAAATACACAATGAAAACAGGGACAGATTGTTGTTGTGGAGGGTGGATTTTGAAATTCAGTCTTCTAGCTTTGTAAATAAATATATTTAGTCCCTACTTAGTTTTGTATTCAGCGGGTTTCGTTTTTAAAAAGCCCATGTTTACACTCACCAACCTGCAGCCACTAGTTAGCTTGTCAGTTGACGTTCGATGTTAGCGCCGTTCTGCCACGGCGCAGCGCCACAGAGTTCTATTGAGCAGTGACCACTTTTTGATCATACCTGTGATAACATGCTAAATTCGGTGAAAAATCTGTAACTTTTGAACCATATATGGTAGAAACATGACTTGTTTTTCTGACTTAATTTTCTATTGAATGGACACTTATATAAACCTTGATCGAATAAATCATTTTATGGGTGAACACCCTATATAGTGTGCACAGATACAAAGATGAGTCCTCTATCTATCTCTATGGGAGTGTCAAACTCATTCTATGGTGGGCCAATCATTGTTAAAGTTAAATATGTGTTTATTACTTTTATTATTTCATTCTCTTCTCGACCTACACTGTTGGAGCTTAAGAATTTCACTGTACCCTGCAATTACATCTGAGACCCTGTGCACGTGACTAATAAACTCATCTAATCTTAGGTCTGATGGTTTTTGCTAATGTTCTTTACTAATCAATTACCTTAATTCATCAATCAAGTACAGGGAGGTGCGAAAACCAGCAGACGCTCAGCCCTCTGTGGCTTGAGTTTAACAGTGACCTAGGAGCAATTCCATGGTAACGGAATTATATTGAGACTTTGGTAAACATTTTTCACCTCAAAATGTATCCCAAACAACAACCATTTGATTTTAAAAGTTGAACAAATCATATAACTCTGTGCACAAGGACAACTTTTAATAATTTCCACTGAACATTTTACAAGAACAACTGTGTTGATTCAAAGTTTGGTAACAGAATTACAGTAAAATCTTCCTCAGTTTTATTCTGTTACCAAACTTTGCATCTGCAAAATGTTTTCAGTAAATGTTTTTATTTTTTATTGTGTAAATTGTTCAAAGTAATCATTGTGCATAGTTTATGCCTTGAAATCAATGTTTGTTGTTTAGCATACACTTTAAAGTGAAAAATAGGAGACTACGCATAATTCCGTTACCATGGAATTGTCCCTAGCTAGTTACTTTCATATTTTTTGGGGTGGATATCAATAGACTGGAGCAAATCTACCATCTCTTACTATAGTTAGAGTAGCTCGCCAGAGATGTTACATTTATGCGCTTCAAAAGTAAATAGCGGTAGGCTGCATTACTAGCTTCTGATCTGCAGTATTGAATACTTCTATTCAGTTCAGTTTGGACATCAATAGATCTGCATAATCAGAATTGAGTACTGAGCACAAGAATTGCTCTCGTAAGCTTACATCTGAGGTAGGCTGTTCTTGGTTGTTACGACAAGTATGATAGTATTAGTAAGTAAGAGAGTAGTGTGTATGTAGAAAGGATAATAACTCATTGTTTTCTTTCTTAATCTCTGATCTTGTGCAACATTACCTTCCATGTTATCTAATGACTTCCATTGACAAACTGTCTGTCCTCTTTACAGATACGACGACTTAGTCATCATGGCTTCCAAAAAGGGCCAAAGCGGCGATGACCGCTTCCAAAAAGTGAAAAAGGACCCACGCTTCTGGGAAATGCCAGAGAAAGAGCACAAAATCAAGATTGACAAGCGCTTCCAGTCGATGTTCCACGACGATCGCTTCAAGTTCAAGTACACGGTCGACAAACGCGGCCGACCCGTCAACCACACCTCCTCCGAGGACCTGAAACGTTTCTACAATCTCTCTGACTCTGAGGAGGAAAAGGAGGATGGAAAGGATAAAGAGAAGAAAAAGAAGACAAAAGCAAAGTTGGACACTGGGGAGGGAGAGGATAAGGCAGTGGAAGCCCAAAAAGCCTCTGAAGAAAGGAAAAGCTTCACAGTCCGTAAAGAGTGGACCTAAAGGAGACCAGCCTATCAGAGGAGTCAGACTCTGTGAGGAGGGTATAAGTAGAAGAGGGGACCTTATTGTATGACCTTATGACCCATAGCATCAATTACACCTCAGGGCCCCTGCTAAAGCAAATGCTTTAAAAACAAATGTTTCAAGCTTTATTGTCACGTGCACAAGTACAGTGAAATGCCTTTCTTGACAGCTCTTTCCCAACAATGCAGTAATTAATCAGTAGCACTGTAAAGTAAAGTAGAACAAAAACACACAAGAAATAAGAAGAGTACAAGAAAGTAAGTAAGCTGTATACAGGGTAAGTGCCAATACCATATTTGCAATGTGCAGGGGTAGATATAGACCCCTTTCTGTGTTTACAAACATTGCCACAGGAGGGCGATGTTGGTGGCAGAACAAGGGGGAGTTCTTATAGAACACCGGCAAAAAAACTATTTACATGTTGCTTATGAGTGCATTTTACACTACTTTTGGATTGTAATTGAAAACCTCTTCACACTACTTTTGGATTGTAAGGCTCGTATGAACGTCCTGCTTAATATAATGTTTGTGTCATCATCGCAAATCAACTGCATTATACTTTAAAAAAAAACACTTCAACCAGGAAAAATGGCTCTTTGGCTAGCTGTTGCTACAGCCTATATCAGTGAGCGTTAGCATTCTAGCTAACAACTGCTGCATCCCAAATAGTTATTTTGCAAAGATCACAACCAAATATAATCTTAGTGACTGTTCATGCGAGAATCAAAACATCATTGTAAGTGTATGAGAACCCCAAAAAGTTATATACGTAAATCTAAGCTATGTTGAATGGGCGCAGATGGCGATGGCTTTCTAACTGCCACGCGCATATGTCCGTGACATCAATGTGTCGTACTAGAAAAGGGTCTATGTACAGGTATAAGGGGACTAGGCATCAGGATATATGATAAACAGAGTAGCAGCAGCAGCGTATATGATGATTGTATGCGAGTCAGTATGAATGTGTGTGCGTGTTATGTTTGTGTGAGCAAATAAAGTATGTGTGTGGGAGTGTGAGTATGTCTAGTCCTGTGAGTGTGCGTAGTCAGTACAAACAAATGTATTAACATTGGGCGATGAGTTGGATTGACGACATGCATAAAGATATAGCTCTAGAGATGAGGATGGTTTTCCCTTGCTCAGTCCTAGCAAAGCTGCTGCAGCCAAGTGGAGACTTTATACAGTGCATTCGTAAAGTATTCACACCCCTTCCCTTTTTCCACATTTTGTTACGTTACAGCCTTATTCTGAAATTGATTAAATAAAAAAAAATCCTCATCAATCTACGCAAAATTCCCCATAATGACAAAGTGAAAACAGGTTTTCAGAAATTTGTTGCGAATGTATAAAAAAAAAAAGATGCACTCACACCTGCCTGCTGCCATTCCTGAGCAAGCTCTGTTCTGGTGGTGCCCCGATCCCGCAGCTGAATCAACTTTAGGAGACGGTCCTGGCGCTTGCAGGACTTTCTTGGGCGCCCTGAAGCCTTCTTCACAACAATTGAACCCCTCTCCTTGAAGTTCTTGATGATCCGATAAATGGTTGATTTAGGTGCAATCTTACTGGCAGTAATATCCTTGCCTGTGAAGCCCCTTTTGTGCAAAGCAATGATGACGGCACGTGTTTCCTTGCAGGTAACCATGTTTGACAGAGGAAGAACAATGATTCCAAGCACCACCCTCCTTTTGAAGCTTCCAGTCTGTTATTCGAACTCAATCAGCATGACAAAGTGGTCTCCAGCCTTGTCCTCGTCAACACTCACACCTGTGTTAACGAGAGAATCACTGACATGATGTCAGCTGGTCCATTTGTGGCAGGGCTGAAATGCAGTGGAAACGTTTTTTGGGGGATTCAGTTCACTTGCATGGCGAATAGGGACTTTGCAATTAATTGCAATTCATCTGATCACTCTTCATAACATTCTGGAGTATATGCAAATTGCCATCATACAAACTGAGGCAGCAGACTTTGTGAAAATGTATATTTGTGTCAACTTTTGGCCACGACTGTAGTATATGCTCATACAATCTATGCATTGTTTTGAAGTTTGTTGCTGCCATCAATACATGCTGTTTTTACAGGTGACGAAGAGGAAGATGACAAGGTGCCTCACGTTGAGGGGGACAATGTGGACCAGGCGGCCAGCATCTCAGACGGCAGTGAGGATGACGAAGATGATGACGAAGATGAAGCAGATGTAGAGAGTGACATGGAGAGCGGCTCCGAGGACGAGTCCGGTTCAGAGTTAGACGAGGACAGTGACGGCAGCAGGCCAGATCTGGCCAGGGGGAAAGGCAATGTGGAGACCAGCTCGGACGAGGACGACAACGATGATGACGTGGGGGCCATCTTGAAACGTGAGGAAGAGGAGATCCAGCACGACTGGGGCGAGCTGTGCAAGGACAGCGCCGCGGAGCGAGGAGGTGAGGTCTAAGGCTGTGTCTCAATTGTCCAGAGGGGCTTCTTCTACTCATTTCCTTTCATCATCTAAAATTACATAAGAAATTGCATGTTCCAATGTTGTCGTTTTTTTTCTACAACAGGTAACCCAAAGGCTCGCCGTGTGTAACATGGATCGGGACCGGATGAAAGCCAAGGACCTGCTGGCTCTGTTTAACTCCTTCAAGCCTAAAGGAGGGGTTGTGCTCTCTGTCAAGGTAAGGCTCCATTAATTTGTCTATTGGCTGTCACTCAATTATGATGGATGTGACACTGCTTCACCAGACCAAGCCACAGATGTTGTGTATGTTTAACACTGTGTGTTTGTTTAGATCTACCCCTCAGAGTTTGGGAAGGAGCGGGTTCAGCAGGAACAGACCCAGGGTCCCCTGGAGCTGATGGCCCTGCCGGAGGATCCGGACAAAGACACAGGAGAAGTATGATCTAGCCACCCCATTAACACTTCCCTATCCTCCCTGTATTGTTCAACCAAAAGTACTACTATGCGGCTAAAGTACTACCATGCGGTGGTGGAGTGCGAATCGCTCGACACAGCCGCTAAAATCTACCAGGAGTGTGACAGTTTTGAGTACGAGAGCAGCTGCTCCATCCTGGACCTCCGGTGAGGAAATAGACAGACACTCGTTTATACTGAAGTGTACACTGGAGGAAAATGTGTTCAATTAAAGTGTAATAGAATATGCTGTATAACTTGATAACGTAAAGCATGGTAATGGAGCTGTCCTCAAAAGAGAGGTGGATGTACACAGCATCTTATCAAATCAAATCAAATTTATTTATATAGCCCTTCGTACATCAGCTGAAATCTCAAAGTGCTGTACAGAAACCCAGCCTAAAACCCCAAACAGCAAGCAATGCATGTGAAAGAAGCACGGTGGCTGGGAAAAACTCCCTAGGAAAAACTCCTGAGAAAGGCCAAAAACCTTATCAATACATAGAATAAAATAATAGCATGAATCTCATCCTTGCTTAATATATTACCAGTATATCATCGTACATCAAGGTATTGCACATGCTAACTACTTATTAGCATCATACCATTATCTGTGCTGCTTGTTCATTCTAAACATTAGGACGATGCTATATTCCCATGCTAACTGCTGTGGTGGTCCCTCCTCACCTTCCGTCGGAACAGGTTTATCCCTGATGTGACGTTTGACGAGGAGCCAAAGGACTTGGCCACAGACGTGGATCTGTCTGCCTACACCCCCGAGCTCTTCACCTCCACAGCAGCAGCCACGTCAAAGGTTAGGCACACTCCGTCTAATAAACTCTTATGGTCATAGCATTAATTCCTCCATGTTCGGTCCCTGTCAGGTGGATGGATTATCTTGGCAAAGTAGAAATGCTCACTAACAAGGATGTAAACAAATTTGTGCCAAAAATGTTAGTGAAATAAGCTTTTTGTGCGTATGGAACATTTCTGGGATCATTTTTTTCAGCTCATGAAACATGGGATCAACACTTTACATGTTGCGTTTTATATTTTTGTTCAGAAAAAATAAGTATGAATTGTTCAGATTGAAATTAGTAGATTATTCTTTTTTTTGTGCAGAATTTTGGGATCTCGTACATTTCCCCCTTGTCCTATCATCTTCTTTACTTGAGAAAGGACTCTGTAGTTATTTCAGGTTGTTTACATTTCTGACTTGTGTGTTTTCCAACCCAGGTGGAGTTGACCTGGGACGAGACGGACCACGAGCGTGTCACTGCCATGAACAGGAAGTTCAACAAGGACGAGCTGCTGCAGATGGATTTTAACGCCTACCTGGCCTCCTCCAGCGAAGACGATGAGGATGGAGTGGAGAAGGAAGAGGAGCTTCCAGAGGGTAAGAAGAAAACAACACTTGAAGTGATTTTGATTTGCTTTTATAGAATACCTTTCTAGCTGTATACCTGAAGAACAAAAGCTCACTTTAAGGTTATTATTCTTTGTGCTGGTAGATTATTGCCACTGAGGAAAATCACTATTACTGTAATTTAAAGGAGAGATGTTATTTAACTTGTTTTTATGTGTATTGCATATGTTTGTTGCATTGACGTTTATTTCTCCTTTGGTCACCTAGTTAAACAGCCTGAAGAGGCCAGCAAGGAGGTGGAGAAGAAGGCCAGGAAAGGGAAGCAGAGCAGCGGCAAGCAGATAGAGAAATACAGAGAGATGCTGAAGAGCATCCAGGAGAAAGACAAGAAGGAGGAGGAGGACAAGGGCATGGAGATGGAGATCACATGGGTGCCAGGTAGGGCCAAAAAAGTTTTTTCCCTGTGTCAGATTGACTTTTTCATTGTTAGTAGTGCAACTTTTCATTATGTCAGTGCGACTTTTCCCCATATGTCAGAAAGACTTTTTCCTTCTGTCGGATAGTGTGACTTTGACTCTTGTCAGTACAAATTGCATTTATTTGGCACAACCACTAAGCAGCCTCATAATTACACCATCTTCCTCACCTCAGGACTGAAGGAGACAACTGAACAGTTGGTGAAGAAGAAGATAGAAGGAAAGGACAAGCTGACACCCTGGGAAGAGTTCATTGAGAAGAAGAAGGACAAGAAAAAGCAGAAGACCAAAGGAAAGCAGGTGCGATCCCTAGATTAAAGATTGTTGTTAAATGTCTCACACACACTGTATTGGAGAGTGACAGACTTTTCTTTCCTTCAGGAATCAGATGATTCGGACCTCAGTGACGATGCGCTTCCTCCAGACGTTGACTTTGATGACCCATTCTTTGCTGATGAACTTGGTTCTACGGGTGAGTTGTGTCGTGAATCACACTCAATCAGTTGCCACATTTACTCAAGTGCACTGAGTAAATGACTGTTTTTTCTCTCATCTCCCAGATCTGAAAAAGAACGCAAAGAGCAAGAAAAACAAAAAAGTGGAGGAGAGGACACCTGAAGAGAAGGAGGAGTTGGAGAAACAAAAGGTAGGTGTCAGTGACGTGTGGTTGAAAGCATTCTTATACACTAATGCAATGGACTTAATACTGTTACTGGTATTCAGAACTCTGCGCATTACATTTTGTGAACAGATGTCTTGACACGGTTTGTGAGTAAGCTAATCAAAAGTAACCCATTTTATTTCTCCATTAACCCATAGGCTGAGATGGCCCTGCTCATGGAGGACGACGACAAGCACAAACACTTCAACTACGACAAGATCGTAGAGGAGCAGAATCTGAGCAAAAAGAAGAGGAAGAAGCTTCTGAAGAAGGACAACACGAGTCTGGAGGAGGACGACTTCCAGGTCGGAGCAACCTTTTGATTTCTTTTCATGGCAAAGAAATAGCTTGTATTTTGACTTGTTTCCAACCATCGTTTCCCATTGACATCAATTAATAATTTCGTAAAAGTCTCAAATCAGAAGCTTCATGAATACACTCATTGATATGGGATTTAGGTTAAATTACCTGGAATAAGGTGGAATTGGTACATGTACAACTTTGCCAAAGTTCATTAACTTTAAGGACCATTTTTCTGTGGCACAATTTGTTTTACGGTCAAGGCTTTTTTGTAGACTTCAATGAAATCTTAACACCCCCCCCATCCCTTCTCTCTGACTGACAGGTGGATGTGAAGGACCCTCGTTTCCAGGCCATGTTTACCTCCCACCTCTACAACTTAGACCCGTCTGACCCGGGCTACAAGAAGACCAAGGCCACCCAGAGCATCCAGGTCGAGAAGCAGCGCCTCAGGGAGGAGCGCCAGCGCGACCAGGACAAGGCGCTCAGGAGCTCACAGGCCCCGCCCACACAGGTAGTGGGAGCAAAGAAACAGGAAACAATTGCCAGTGGCTGAACCCACCAAGAACATGGACCCCGGACTGTCCATGCTCATCAAGTCTATTAAGAACAAAACAGAGCAGTTTCAAGCACGAAAGAAACAGAAGACAATGTAGGCCTTTCTAACTGGACTATTGGGGACTACGTTTCTGGGTGAAAAGCTATGTACTGCTGTTAACCAGCAGCTATGTGCAGCAGCCTTACGCTACACTATCTCTTTGTGATGAAGAGACTGTTGGTGTGTGTGAGGCCTGAGACAAGCCTTGCCCACTTTTATTTTGAACTATCACTCTACAAGAGGCCTAATCAGGAACACGAAGTTGAAGATAAAGTTTGAATATTTTGTATTTGAATGTGTAATATGCTAATTAACAGTGAGACACTTGTATAAAACATGTTCTGGGGGACTGCCAACAGTAAATGGTGGTTTGATGGATCTCTGAATAGTATTTTTTACTCTTGCTCTAAATTATACAAACCTGCTCTATAGCCCCAGTCTGAGCCCTTTAAAATACTTATATACTAAAAGAAGACACTTCACACAATTTTACAGAACTGGTTCATTTTATTTTTGATATGCAACAACAGTACACATTCATAGGTCCATTGACACTGTCAAACTCACAGCACAGCAACGCGTCATACTGATTTTCAGAGAAAACAAGGTCAAAAATAAAGTGTATACAAGGAAGCAAGATACAAAAAGGCTGTCCCATTTGAAAAGAGGACCAATAGTAGTGCAAACAAAAGTTAGCTATATACATACATACATACATACAAGGGCCTACACTGAGACAGCAACATACTCAAGTATCTTAAACCTCAGCACAGGTTTACATTTCCGTTTGATGTCTATTCTCAGTTTATTAATCTCACAGAAAACCCAAGGGGAAACTTTGAGAGGTAACAATATTAGCAACACAAAATTAGTTAACAATACAAAATCTTAGAAATTGCACCATCAAAAATGTTTAAACTATTTATCAAGTTACAAAGTACAAAAATATTTCATTATACCCCAAGTATCCTCTACATCAACGTCGATTTTTGCACAGGTTGAAATACCTTATATTGAAGTTGTAGTGTTTTCCTTAAAACAATTACAGGAATGTTTGAAGTAAAAACAAAAAAAAAGCTACCTACAACATACTAATAATCTTGTTAAATGAGAACTGTGCTTCATAAACAGTCAAACAAATGAGTAAACCGTTAAATGTGAACAAATGCCTATCCTTCATTTAAAATAAGAAAATATTTGGTCACTTCAACCCAGTCCTACACTAGGTCCGACATACTCATAAGGCAATTGAATATTGAACTAAATTACCACCACAATAAATGTGATTTTTTTTTCTCCAAACCAGGTACACTTTTAAAGCCATAGTTAAGAGATGATGCTTTCTGAACATCCGGAGGGGTGCATTTACTGTGACCGAAAAGGAGTGTTACGTTTCCCTCACGTTCGACACCTCAAGCGTAAAAGATGAGCTCAGGGATTTGCCCCCCCTGCACACCTGTCCCGTTGGTGCTGTCTGAAGAGCACTGGAACTGGAAGGTGACCTTGCCACACTGCACCTCAGTCATGCCCTCCTGGCCAAAGTAGCTGAGCTCGTTGCCGTCCAGCACTACGCTGGCCGTGTAGAATGTGTCGGGCTCGATCTGCACAGGATATTCAAACCACACTGGGAATGTGCTGCTGGAGCCGTCCGAAAAGTACTTGATGAGGCTCTGGCCCAGCGGCACGCCCTGCCTCTTGAGTTCAATCTTGGCGCTGTACTCTGCTGAGCCGCAGCTGGAGCCGTACAGGCCGAAGCCGGCGATGAACACTCGCTTGTCCACAGCGAACTGGATGCTGTCGCAACGGCCCCGGTAGCGCCACTGGTTGCTCCGGTAGGCGCACGACTGGAAGCGGTGGCAACGCTGTGGCGCCAGGCCCTTGCGCGGCTTGCTGGCGAACAGCAGCTCAGGTTTCTTGGCGGCCGTGTACCACAGGAAGATGTCGTTGGTCTCGTTGAGCGTCAGCACGCCCGACTGTGCCGCACCGTTGGCGAAGTCATCCAACGTCATGGTGGGGATGCGGATCAGGTAGATGGCCTTGCCCAGCGCCAGCCGTTTGTTCTCAATGGTGGGCGTCAGGTCCAGGCGCTGGCATTCGGCCTCGGCCCAGCTCAATGCCGCCTCGAACACCACCATCTCCTTGGCGTTGAGCGTCTCGCGGCGCAGGATACTCTCCAGGGTCACCGAGTCAATGTCTGTGAAGCCCTCGGAGCGCAGCGCCAGCTCGGCTTGGGCGTCGATCACCTCCCAGCAGCGCTGCATTAAGTCGGGCTCCTCAAACAGGCAGCTCTGGGATAGCAGCACGCAAGCGTTCTTGGCGCTCAGGCTCGTCTCCAGGAAGTTGACGCAGGCCCGAGCCAGGTGGGGCACAATGTACTTCTTGGCGGCGTAGAGCGTAGCCAGGACCGTGTCGGCACACAGGTCGATCTCGTCGCAGTAGATGTACCTGCCAGACCAGAGTGGGGAGAGTCAGATGAAGGCTCGACAAGGTCACTTCAACTTCTCATTTATGGGAAGGCTAACTTTATCATTTCACATGCCCTTGCATTGTCTGCTGACTATTCAAAGGAAGACATTCTAACCTGAATACGACATTCTGAAATGTACAATGAACACTGGGACTGTATCTAATGAAACGTCAGGAGGCGCCGGCCACTTACTTCAGCATGGCTAGGAACGAGGGAGGCTCCACATCAGGGATACGGATCTCTTCCTTGTCCTCTGCCAGTTCACCGTAAAACATGGCGTGGAACACAGAACTCCCCACAGCCAGCACATACTGAGGGACAACATGGAAGATAGGGAGTCACATGAGAAAAAGAAGAGGAGCAAAGAAAAGGGAGCAAGTTATGGTGGGAGGATG
Organism: Salmo trutta; assembly: GCF_901001165.1. NCBI lineage: Eukaryota > Metazoa > Chordata > Actinopteri > Salmoniformes > Salmonidae > Salmo > Salmo trutta. The sequence continues at coordinate 17,485,698 of NC_042994.1, forward strand.
GATAAGGGACAGAAGTTGGAGAGAATATACATTTACACATGAATTATGTAATAAATGTAGAGATTTGCAAAAGGATTTAGCATAAAGAGGCTGGTGTGGAGAAATATCATTTTATTTTACGTGTTGGTCATTTAGCAGACGCAACAGATAAATCTGTCTGTACATGTTTTGTTTGGTCTTGCTCAGTTAATTACTCACATACGTTGGACAGGTTTAAAGGTGACTGGTTACCTTGTGCCCAGGTACTTGCTGAGTCCCTCCTGGGGGGCCAACGACAAAGTGAACATCTGCCATCAACTCATTGTTGAACATGACTGAATTCCTGTGAAAGCATGAGCCATATGATTAGCAAACAGTGTCGATGGCATCACATTCAGACTTCAGTATCTGCATGTATGAGCTGGTAGACCCAAGAAATTGGTTTTCTTTGGCCATTTTAAAAGGTATTAAATGTACACATCGTCTCTCCTCAAAAGGCATTAGATTCCCAGTTGAACTACTGCTTACTAGGGTCGCCTACCTCTCTCGGATGGTAGGATAGAGCCCTTGCCAGTTGCAGCTGGGAATGGTGTTGTTGTTATTCCGGTTCTGCTGCTGGTATTGTTGCACAGCTGTGGTGGTTGAGGATGCTGGGCCCAGCTTCTTGGTGGGAAAGAGCTCTGCAGCCATCTTCACCCCACTATTTCTTGTTAGGGTGATCTCATGGCAGGATGAGGCTGCGATTGTTGGGGGCAATCTTTTAAATTGCCTTTATGTGACGATCGTGGCCGACACTGGAAAGGACAAAAAAGCTAGCCACTGCAACAACGTTCGAACGTTAGCTAGCGTTAAATAGTTCGCTAGCTACGCAAGGTAGTCTTACAATACATGCACAAATACACACGACAAACATCTAGCTATATTCTAGAATTGAAGTTGTTTAAATCCTCGCTTAATTTTAGACGTATTAGCTAGATAGCTACCTGTAGCCAGTTTGCTAACGCTAGCTAACTGTGCTGTACTGCGGTCAAAACCGGACAGATGTGATACAGGAAGTGGCTAATGAACGCTTGTTTGTTGAATTTGGCAAAACCGGGAAAGGTAGCTAACTATCCTCTTAAGTGTCGCATTTGACGTCTAGTACCTATCACCAATCGTAAAGTGGGCGCCCGACGATTGTATGAAACCTTTCCACATCCAAGTAGCTAGCTAGCTTGCTACACACAACTCGAGTGTACACAATACACATCTGCCAGGCACTACTGTTTAGGTGTCATACAAGTTCATACCACCACACTACGGGTGAAGGAGGGCTGTACTCCAGTTTTTTTCTTTGTAGAATGCTGAACATGAATCCTTTCCAAACTATTGTTAATTTTTGTGACATTGATAAAGAAGAACAATATTCAAGCTGATTGTCACTGAAATATATTTGTGTAGGTATTGAAGTTATTTCAAAATAAATGTGACAGTGTATGTGCCTCTGCCTCTGCCCAGTGTTGTAGTACTCATTCTCGAGACCACATATTGACTGTCTTGGTGTCGGATACATTTGGTCTCGGACAGTGACTCCTCATAATTTCGCCAGGCCCAATATATACACTCCTTTCTTGAAACATATCTTAAAAGCCTTTATATCTATTATAGACATGTGCAATGGCGAACCTATAGGCCTTCAGTTTGTGACAGGTTCGAGATTCTGAAAGGACACCGTAATACCAGCGCACCCATCAATTGGAGGGTATACGCAGGTATATATTTATTTTTTATTTAACCTTTATTTAACTAGGCAAGTCAGTTAAGAACAAATTCTTATTTACAATGACGACCTACCCTGGCCAGACCCTAAAACGGAGGACGCTGAGCCAATTGTGAGCCGCCCTATGGGACTCCCAATCACGGCCGGTTGTGAAACAGCCTGGAATCGAACCAGGGTCTGTAGTGACACCTCTAGCACTGAGATGCAGTGCCTTAGACTCAGGAGCCGTAAAGCCATATACCCACATTTTTCAGTGGTCATTGCTTATACTCACTTCTTAGGGGGCCTGTTGTCCGGACCTCTGGCAGTCTCTATGGGTGTGCCACAGGGTTCAATTCTCGGGCCGACTCTCTTCTCTGTATGCATCAATGATGTTGCTCTTGCTGCTGGTGATTCTCTGATCCACCTCTACACAGACGACACCATTCTGTATACTTCTGGCCCCTCTTTGGACACTGTGTTAACTAACTCTCCTTCCGTGGCCTCAAACTGCTCCTAAACGCAAGTCAAACGAAATGCATGCAATTCAATCGATCACTGCCCACACCTGCTCGCCCGTCCAGCATCACGACTCTGGACGGTTCTGACTTAGAATAAATACGTGGACAACCACAAATACCTGGGTGTCTGGTTAGACTGTAAACTCTCCTTCCAGACTCACATTAAACATCTCCAATCCAAAATTAAATCTAGAATCGGCTTCCTATATTGCAACAAAGCATCCTTCACTCATGCTGACAAACATACCCTCGTAAAACTGACCATCCTACCGATCCTCGACTTCGGTGATGTCATCTATAAAATAGCTTGCAACACTCTACTCAACAAACTGGATGCAGTCTATCACAGTGCCATCCGTTTTGTCACCAAAGCCCCATACACTACCCACCATTGCGATCTGTACGCTCTCGTTGGTTGGCCCTCGCTTCATACTCGTCGCCAAACCCACTGGCTACAGGTTATCTACACGTCTCTGCTACGTAAAGCCCCACCTTATCTCAGCTCACTGGTCACCATAGCAGCACCCACTTGTAGCACGCGCTCCAGCAGGTATATCTCACTGGTCACCCCCAAAGCCAATTCTTCCTTTGGTCGTCTTTCCTTCAAGTTCTCTGCTGCCAATGACTGGAACGAACTGCAAAAATCTCTTAAGCTGGATACTCATATCTCCCTCACTAGCTTTAAGCACCAGCTGTCAGAGCAGCTCACAGATCACTGCACCTGTACATAGCCCATCTGTAAACAGCCCATCTATCTACCTCATCCCCATACTGTATTTATTTATCTTGCTCCTTTGCACCCCAGTATCTCTACTTGCCCATTCATCTTCTGCACATCTACCATTCCAGTGTTTAATTGCTATATTGTAATTACTTTGCCACCATGGCCTATTTATTGCCTTAACTTACCTCATTTGCACTCACTGTATATAGACTTTTTGTTTTCTTTTGTTCTACTGTATTATTGACTGTATGTTTTGTTTATTCCATGTGTAACTCTGTGTTGTTTTATGTGTCGAATTGCTATGCTTTATCTTGGCCAGGTCGCAGTTGCAAATGAGAACTTGTTCTCAACTAGCCTACCTGGTTAAATAAAGGTGAAATAAAAATAAAATAAAAAATCCCTACTGATGCGTATCAAAGTAGTGTGGTGGAGGTATACGATTTATCAATTACGTAGTACAATAGAGAAATCATGCACAAAGTAGCCTACACAATCGCAAAGCACGTGAAATATATTCACATAGTCTAGTTCAGCGGAATATAAGTGTGCAGCTCTCGACTGGTTTTAACATCGGTAGCCGGTAGGGCAATAAAGAAGTTTCAATTCGTGATATCTACCAGTAAATGCTAACTAAGGCAACAATGGCTATGCAAACCAGGTATTGAAAAAGTTACGTCCGAAATGTTGGTTAGTAGTCTATTTGTGATGAGCAATTGTCATCAGGGGCGGAAACATGGATGGGCCTGGGTGGAGAGGCCCACCCACAGGGAAACCAGGCCCTGACAGGCCCATCAAATCACATTGATGTGGTTTAAGCATACTTTTTTTTCTATTAACATCTATTACTTCCAATTGCAAAAAAACATTTAACTTTTACCACACAAAGTAACCGGTGATCTAAAGTTTAGTGGTACTTACAGCGTTTTAACTACTTTTCAGATATGAAACAAACAGACAATCATAATATCATTCAAAAATATCAAATTCCCAGTTTATGCTACAAAATCAACTTTATAAGAGGTTTTAAAAATAGGTTCTATTTAACTCAACGTTCCATAACATACACTAAGCCGATACATTTCTTGGTAGATATTGCTATCCGGTTGTAAATCACAGCTGGCCTGGTACATGGTTTGCTGCCTACATTCAGGATGCACAGTTTCATTTTCACTGACTCAATATTCTGGACAAAAACAGACTAATGTAACTAAGGTTGGGAATGTCAATACAATCAAACTAGCAAGGGCAATGATCACAAGTCAGTCATAATGTGACTAATAGGCTGGAGTATCAAGCTAGCTAGCTGCTAGGAGGATGTCATGCCATTGGAGGAGTGGGTAAGTGACTGACTTTTTCCCCTCATATCGTTTTTCGGTGGCTATACACAGCTAGAGATGCAGGTGTCATTTGGTTAGCTAGCAAGAACTTGAATGACAGTTATACAATTAGCGTATATCCTGCGTTTGAAAATTCACTCTGGCTATCTACTCCAATTTAGCACAGAACAACTGATGCATTTACAAATGCGCAACACCTGCTGAATATGACCGGGTCAGTAAACATAGGCAAAAAAAGCAATAGTTAGTCAAGAACGCTCTAGATAACATGAAAACAGCCCAACCAGCTCTGCTACGGTGAGTAAAAGGGTCAGAGTGAGGTGTTCTCTCATTTGTGTCTGGAAGTAGCTAGCTAGGAAGCTATCCAACTATAGCCAGTTAGCTTGGGTGCTTTGTTGGGACAAGCATGCATTGGCAGGCAAGCTGCAGAAGGATGAGGTGGCTACAGTTCTCCATCATTTATCAGTGCAATTTTGATGGCCAACTAGCTGAAAAAGTTTGAGAGGGTTTATCTAATGTTCCTTTGTTAGATTTTAGCTCATCTTGCTCTGGCTTGCATTATTTGTTGATCTTGTTGTTGATGTGCATAACTGAGGCAGAGAGAGCCTACCTTGTCATGGTTGTTTGATCAATAGGACTGTAAAGTTCCCAAATGTAAGAGGACTCCCATGGTATTTACATATTTGCAGAAATCCATTCAGGTGTAATTTGTGGCTTCTGGCAAATGTATTCTAATTATCTAAAGTCACACTGTTGCAACTGCCTATAAACACACAGTCCAGTTCAAAATGAATGATGGCAGGCCCATGTGGCAAATGGCTTGTTTGTAGAAAGGTCTACTGTAGCTCTGATTGGCAATAGTGCACCGTCTGTGTAGACTCCAGTCCTGGACAAGACAGATGTTTTTATTCGGTTTTATTTACTGCAGTGCCTATTGCCCAAATGCATGGCCACGTTCCCACTCTATATTGCTATAGAATTTTCACAAATGCCCTAGTATATGTAATTCCCAAACATTATAAGAATTTATGAAAACATGAAAATTACCATATCTAAGTGGTCGCTGTTCAGAATTGATGTCCTATTCTTCCTGGGGGTATATACAGTGCATTCGGAAAGTATTCAGACCCTTTGACTTTGCCCACAGTTTGTTATGTTACAGCCTTATTCTAAAATTGATTAAATACAAAAAGATACCTTTTTTACATAAGTATTCAGACCCTTTGCTATTAGACTCGAAATTGAGCTCAGATGCATTCCGTTTCAATTGATCATCCTTGAGATGTTTTTACAACTTGATTGGAGTCCACCTGTGGTAAATTACATTGATAGGACATGATTTAGAAAGGCACACATCTGTATATATCATCCCACAGTTGACAGTGCATATTAGAGCAAAAACCAAGCCATGAGGTTGAAGGAATTGTCCGTAGAGCTCCAATATAGGATTGTGTTGAGACACATCTGGGTAAGGGCACCAAATAAATTCTGCAGCATTGAAGGTCCCCAAGAACACAGTGGCCTCCATCATTCTTAAATGGAAGAAGTTTGGAAGTACCAAGACTCTTCCTAGAGCTGGCCTCCTGGCCAAACTGAGCAATCGGGAGAAGGGCCTTGGTCAGGGAGGAGACCAAGAACCCGATGGTTACTCTGACAGAGCTCCAGAGTTCCTCTGTGGAGAAAAACCTTCCAGAAGGACAACCATCTCTTCAGCATTCCACCAATCAACCAGGAGAAACAAGATTCTCTGGTCTGATGAAACTAAACTTGTCTCCAAACTTTTGACTGGCACTGTATATAAATGTGATATTTCAGTTTTGTATTTTTTATAAATTTGCAAAAAATTCAAAACACCTGTTTTTGCTTTGGAATTTGGGGGTATTGTGTGTAGATTGATGAGGGGCCAAAAACTATTTAATCCATTTTATAATAAGGCTGTAACGTAACAAAATGTGGAAAAAGTCAAGGGGTTTGAATACTTTCTGAATGCACTGTATGAAGAGATTTTAAGAAAATGTCATGTTGCTAAAATGCTGTCAGTTCCGCATTTCACTTTAAATGCAACAATGCATCACATAAGTTATTTTCAAAGAGATGGCTAACAACATCAATGATCATTTTAAACTTAACTTCTTGTTGAAAGTTATTCTTGAAAAGGGGGGGCTAACAAATTAGAAACAACATCCTCTTTGATAACACCTGCTGCTGCCACTGCAAACTAGACGGCAACAAAAGCTAGCTAGCTAGACCGCTGGAAAACTACTACTTGCTTTTGTGCAGTGACCTGTTGGCCTTCAAGAAGGCTGAAGTTTCCAAACTATTTTGTAAAAATGGTCCCACAAAACAGTCCCAGTCAATATGTGATTGGTTGATTCCACTGTCACTACAAAATGTTGCTCTAATACAGTTAAATGGCAGATGCCTTTATCTAGCTCCTGATGGCGTAGCCAATGGCTGACTTAGGTAGCTAGATTTAAGACCAGCAAAGAAAAATCCTGATTCTCTCTCTCAACTCTTTCCTGTCCTACAAAAACTGAAGAGATTAAATCAAAGCATCATTGAAAATAATAATATAATTATCATTATTATAATCATTATTTTATAAATCCTTAGCCCTTCTCTGAAGGCATAGAAGGCCCATTGTTCCCCACTGTGTTTGAGTTAGTAATAATTTATTGAGTGGCTCTATTCCCTCAGCATGCATTTTGTAACTTCTGAATGTATAAAGAATCCATATGTTGTTCTGAAATATGAAGACAGAAATACTGGACATGTTGAACTCTTATTATGGTGGTGATTTGACAAAATGACAATCATGGTCTTGAATTGGACTGGGCTTGACTCGGACATGATTTGCTCCGGTCTTGGTCTTGAATCGGTCTCGAACACAACACTGCCTCTGCCCAGAGCTTCTGTGGCACAGTCCATTCGGTGCATGCCTCTGCATCGTAGGAGCCACTCTCCGAGTCCCTGTGGCAGTCTCACTTTATCCCGCTACACTGGTGGCAGCAGTGATCACTCCAGTGGTCTCACATGGCATTGGGCAAGCATGATCTGTATATGTTTTGGGCTTGGTGTGCGAGGACACTTGGGGGAGAAGCCTGGAGTCCACGGCTTAGGGTAGTAGCAACAATGTGATCAACGGGGTTTCGAACTTCAGGATTTTGGCAATGATGCCCTGAATCTCGTTCCCAAGAGTCAGATGAACTCGTGAATACCATTTGTATGTCTCTGTTTCCAGTATGAATGAAGTTAGAGGTCTGTTTCCTGAGTCAATGCTAACTAACTATTGTTAGCGCAATGACTGGAAGCCTATGGGTATCTGAAGCTAGTTAGTAATTGAGTATGGAATTTTATATTTTTTGAATCTCTGCCTCCTTGGTTTTTCTTTTATATATTTTTTTGTGTTGGTTTTTCCTTTTATGGTTTGTGTGTGATAAATACCTGCTGAACTCTATAACTTAACTACTGTATCTATGTCTTATCTTAACTAATGTCAAAGAAACACGAGGTAATTCCAATTTCTTAATTTTTATTATTAATATGTGCCAGGAAAAATAGAATGGTATTTTATTTGCTCTTGCAGAACAGTTTAAACAACTGCCAGTAGGGCATCCAGCAGCCTGTCCTGCTCCAGGTTCTCCACTTTGGGGGTCTGCTCTGAGGAAGATCTCATCTTCTTCCTCGGGTAGTTGCGGAACCTCTTCCAGGCAGAGAACTTTGGCTTTGCAGTGGAGAAAGCCTCGCAGCCCGAGAGCTTTAAGTCAATCTCCTTTTCATCTGCATCACCGTGGTCCTCCACTTCAGCCACTTCAGCCTCAAGCAGAGTGTCCTCTGTGACGAGCTGGTTGGACAGGAGGAGGCTGACCTGGACTGGCTTCTGCTGGAGTCCTTCCTCCCCATAGTGCTGTAGGTCGCTCTACAGGAACTCCTTCTTCCTTCAGAGTGATGACCTCCTTACTCACACCTCGGAAAAATGGCAAAGGACCAGGAAGAGTCTCCACTCTCTGAGGAGGGATCAGCATCTTCCTCCTTTCACCAAACAGACTTGCAGCCAATCAGCTTTTCCCCAAGAGGGTCTGATGCAGAGATCTCGAGATTGTCTCTTTGGCCAGCCTCCTCCAACTCAGTGCAAATCATCACACACAATGTTTTAAAGCTTAGGGCCTAAGGAAAACCTAACTAGAGAAAAAAAATATTTAAAAATTATGTAAAAATAAAAGCCTATGCAGACAATACATCAGCTAGGGCTGCAGAAATGACACTGCCACAAATTACAGTGTATTTTCATTAGGCTATTATAGCAAGTCACATGAATGCGTTTCCCATTCACACAGGATGTAAAACACGCAGTAAAAACATTTTCACTGTACCTCTTTGCTTTCCGTAGCCGATTTATTTTTTTCAATCGTCTTGGCTCGAGAACTGTGTTTTTTTTCATGGCAAAACTTGGTATTTTCGGTTTTTTGAGTATTATTTATAACGACTACTGATGATACTAAATACATTTTCACAAGTTACTTCTGAGGATACAGTCGTACAGCTGTCAGCTTTGGTTGGGAGTCTTTCATTTATCCAGCAGTTTCATTACGACAAGCTTTTCTCCGCTGTTGTTCTTGCTAGTGCGCACCACTAGCTAGCTAGTAGCACATCATTAGCTAGCCTGCCAACTAGACATCTACATTTCAAAACTGTTCTTTGTTTTTGTCTTTCGTGGAGCGTTGAATTTGCATCAGTGATGATAAAAAACGTGATACAATCCGGAGGACTTCTGGTTTTGTTGTGGTTGTTATTTGGGGACTTTGTTCTGGTTTGGTTTCACAACAGAGTCAAAACCGAAACGTACAACAACCAATATTCTTCCAAAGAAGATGCTCCTGACAGTCAAGACCAAAGATGTTTTTGTCACGTAAGTACATTCAACTTACAATATATTGCAATATCAATGTCCGTTTAGGAAGGTTAAATGGCTGCGCTGGAGGAACATTATTCTAGTGTTTTCTACTGTCATGTTAATTTGACGTCATTATACCCGCATAGCTTGCTCGCGCCCTACCATTGCCTTATCCAACTTTATGGACAGTAGGGCATAATATGTATAAATTAATCATGTGGTTTATTTTGCCTTGCACATCGATACACACTGACTTGTCAAAATAATTATTAAAATGGGTGGTTAAAGATACTCGTAGCCAGCTATTTCCTGAATTCAACATGAGTGTTTGTTATTGCTGTACAGTGTAATTTCACACTTGTGCGCATCCCAACACCCCTGTCATAATCGAACTTTCCCTTATCATGCGAATATCTGATCTTAATTCACCAAATCTGCAACTTCCAGTCTCACAAATGTGTTTGTAGGCCTATGTCGTGCAATGTTAAATTGCTGTGTGTGTTTTCTTGATGTTTGTCATTCATGCCAACTTTTGAAAGAAGTTAGCTACTGAGATGAGTGGTTGTGATCGACGGCTGACTTGACTCACATACTGCAATCCGAATCAAAAAAGTGTCTGTATGTTTTTTGTACTGTGGCACGTGCCTTTATTATTTCGTTCTAACAAATTGTAATATGAGAAGACCGAGACGTGGTGTCGTCTGATTGGCCATAGTAAAGGTTCCTTCCAATTCGTTTGTGGGAGATGTAGTCTTCTCTTCCGTGAGTAATACTTGCTTTAAATGTCCTTGAACCGAAGTGAAGACTACAAATGTCAAGTATAGAGGCGGGACTAAGTTTGACAGCTGCTGACATATCTTGTTTGGAGGCGAGGCCTGGAGAATTATGCACGAGGAAAATAAGTGGTCTGAAATGACAGCTCATCCCCAGGTTAGGTCAGAGTCATCCTATCAACTCTGGCAAACTCTCACCTGTCCGTTGAAGTAGGCTTCAGCAGTCCCTTTAGGGACATAAAAGACAGAGATATTCTCATAAGGCTGGTCTTAGTATTGTAATTTAAAGATAGCAGCTCCTCAGAGAAATAGGAAAATTAAAATATATTTTTAATAAACAACAAGGGAAACCACTCAAAGGTTTTGAATTCATCCGGCATGCTCAGAAGACTTTGTTACTTATGGACGGCTTCACTGCTTCACATCACGTTTTCTGGACAGCTACACTCAGAGGTCAGATATGTGGTTGTTTCCATCTGTGGGCTATATGCTAGTGTTGGCTACATTTCTGGAATATTGTCACAATGACACAGAATCAACTGAAAGAGAAATGTCTTTCTGCTGCTTGTAGCCAGTTTGTGAAACTAATTGTCAGTAACAGCTGGTTAGATAGGCTACTCAGTTTTCTCCACATCATGACACACAACCACTGATGTGAAAGTGACTGAATGGTCTACACAGTGCTAAGAACTTAATTTCATAGAATTCTTGCAACATGCAGTCTTGTGCAACTTGTTATTATAAAATACCGTATGTCTCTGCTTTGTCTGTTGACAATGACACACATACCTTTTCATATGGCTGCAATTACAATATACTCATGAAACGAGTTTATATACTAAAATATTTTCTATGACGCCATTTGCTTTGATTGGGTCTAAACCTGAATACTTCATGATGAGAGAGAGTGGAAAGGCTTGGGTGTCTGCTGGACCAGAGCAACGCAGTCTTTCTTTCACAAAGCAGCTGTCTGTTTCATTATGCATGGGAGAATAAAGCCGTTTGTCCGCAGGTATCAGATGTATGAAAAGGGAAAGGTGGAGGGAGAATGGCAAACGTTTTGGTAACCAAATTCAGGTCAACAACCTCAACCTGCAGCTGAGATGAACGTTGTCATGTTGCTTAAGTGTTTTGTGTTGTGCGAGTGTCAGGAAGTGGTCTTTTATCTGGCTTCCAGCTCTCATGTCTGAAAGTGTCTGATTTGAAAGAGTATGTGGCAGTTTTATATCAGGCTAAATATGTGTAAGAGGAAGTTAAGATTTGCAGGCCAGCTTTTGCCCTCGTTTCTGTCCCTTTCTCTGTCTCCCCCTCTCTCTTTTTTTTGACTGAATCCCATATCTTCCCCTCGTCCCCGGCCCTCCATTTGCACCAAAGTGTCCCAAAGCTGAGGGAGGGAATATTATGGAGGGTGTAGGGCCTAATTAGACCTTCCGATAGCCACTTTGACGAGTCAGCGTTGCTTCCGAGCAGAGCATTATCCCAACAAGGTGTAGCCTAAACGCATGGTTAACGGTCCGGTCTGCAAGTAGCCTAGTTTTAAAATGGCCCGTGATATGCTTTATGAATGTAAAATACGGCCTGCCAATGCTGCTTGTTTTACTGATAAACTTATGCTGCTATTGTTTTTAATTTCGTAAAGCAGCTTGTGTTTCTTAACGAGGCAAAGGGTATCTGGCGGTGACTGGTTAGCTACAGGGAAGCAAAAGAGTCACCTGCATGATGTGTATAATCGGCGGCGACGCTTGAGCAGAGCCTGTTTGCCTAACCTGCCCACACTCATCGCTTTTTCCCCCACAGCTCACCAGCTGATGTAGGCTAGGCTTGTGTGGCGGGTCCTTCCCACTGTTGAACAGAGCCGTGCTGTGCATCTGTACTGTTAGTATTAATTGTGTTTATCACTGAAAAGCTCTCAATCTCTCCAAAAAAGTCTGATTTTAGCCACAGAGATAATTTAGTCTTGTCTCGTTTGAGTCAACTGAAATGAACAATATTTTTTTGTTTAGTTATTGTTTTTCCTGGGTCCATTTAGTCAGTTATAGTCTAATCAACTGCCACTGAAAAATAAGTGTTTGACAAATATTTTAGTCACTAATTTTGTTGACAAAATGAACACTGGTGTACACCCATAATTCTTAAGGCGTTTTCCGGTTGTTTCCCTCAGTTGACAGGCGTCTTGGATGACTGCTTCTGTGACATTGAGAGCATTGATGTCTTCAACAACTTCAAAATCTACCCCCGCATTCAGAAGCTGACCGAGAGAGACTACTTCAGGTACTACAGGGTAAGTACTAAATAGTAGGCCCCAACAGTGGAGGACGAGGAGCAGTAGAAATGCCCTTAAAATCATCAGACCGTAAGGTTTTGCGTTTGTCTTTGCACTATAGCTTAAAAAAATGTGTCCTAAAGGTAATCCCTCAATAAACAATCCTACTACTGTGGATTTACGCTAATTGACTACCTGTATTTTCAAATGGGTTTGTATTTTTTTTTTTAAACAATACCTTTGTTTGAGCTTCAATGGCTCTTAACCCGTAGTACTTAGTGCTTATAAAGGGACCCTCCCCAATTCAGTTCCTTGCTAATCTAAAACAAATAGGCCAAGCAAATGTTTTTCAGCCTACCCCATAGAGTTTGTGGACGCTGCTCTGTTGTGTATTCACTGCATTGGATGTCTCCACCCGGGACTACTGTTCTAGTTGGAATAGGTCTGCTTCAGGGTTGACTGTAAATTGACAGCGAATAGACAACCTTCTTGAATAAAAAGTTAATTGTGCTACTCCTATTTACGTTATAATGTCCATGGGTCTATTCACTAGGAACCAAACGGATGCAAACTGGCCGAAATAAGACGGGACTAACCTGAACTTGTCCGATAGGGTTGGTTGTTTAGCAACTTAACCGACGCGTGCACAACTATGGCGCAAAACAGACCGGGTTAACTTAGATTGTTGACATGTTGAAAACATTTCTAAATGAGCACTTGTGGTCGCTCAAATAAATCGTTAGTGTTGTTGGTTATCTAGCTGGCTAATTTTAGCCATATTAGCGTAGGCATGACATGAGTCAAAACATCACAACAAGATGCAACGAGCTAAAACGAGCCACCTACGATTCCCCACATGGCAGCTTCTTGTCATTGTTGCTAGCTATCAGAATCATAACCCCACACGGCCTTCTGCCTCATTGATGCTTGCGCATCATTTTTGTGAAGTTGTCAGCCAACCCTTCTTTAAGAAAGGCTTGTTTTTGTTGCTAAACATTTTCTGTTTGGAAAAACTTGCATGGGCCCTAGTTACAGCAGAAACACATTGACCGTACGTTATTATTATTGTATGTGATACTTGTCAGGTACATTAAGTGTGAAAATTAGATGCTCCTCATACTGGAACATAGGTATTAGAAAGAGTGCATGAGGATGACACCACCGTGTGGATGTAACTGAATCTTACAGGGAAATACAGTAGGTCCAGTCCAGTGGTTACAAACATTTAGTCATCCGTCTTTCCCAATCATCCTCTTTTGCATCCCTAGGCAGTCTTACGAGTTGCCCATTTGTAGAACCTGATGCAAATATGATATCATTCTCTATGACAACAGCACTCTGTCCCGTTACATTTGTATAACTGCTCAAACGCTCTCCCGACACCTAGAATCCATAAGAGACATTTAGGCCCATTTGAGTCACTTAATCTTTTCACGAAGGCAGTTAAAGAAAAGTCACTCAATGCGAGTCCAGCTGTTGCGTTCATACGCCATTCATACACACCAAGCCATCTCATTCTAAAGGCAGAGTCTATTGCCCTTTTCCCACTGTGAACATCCCATCAGGAACTCTGAAAAGGAAGAATAGACTCATAGGAACATAATTAATATTTTCAGAATACTCATCTGGCCCCTAGTGTGATATTCCGATTAAGTTTCTGTCTACCACTGATCAGAAAGCTGCTGCTTTTCTTGTCACCATCCCATTGACTGAGCAACATTTTGACCCCACAATCAGTGTGTCACCTTTATGATTATCAGGTATTCTTCTCATACTGTCGCCTTCGAATGAGGTTGACGTATCCAATGACGAGCACGACTAGGAAAGAGGTCACCAGCAACAACAATGCCCCGTGGTGTTTACGGCGGAGCTCGTCTCCGAAATGCGTCAATGGAAAGAGAATCTGAATCAGTTGTTGACATCATTATTTGAGTGAATTTAGCCTAGCTGTTCTGTCTTGCCTGTCTCCAACACATCACATCTCTGTGTGACTTGGTCACTTTTATAGCATATACCATGCCATCTCAACTCTTCCCTTTTCTTCTCCACAGGTCAACCTGAATAGGCCCTGTCCCTTCTGGGCCGACGATAGCCACTGCTCCATCAAGGACTGCCAAGTGGAGCCCTGCCCAGAGGTCAGTTCACCCAACCCACAATTATCTACGTTGGTCTCCACATCGACTCCTAGTATTAATTACCCACAGGCACCTCCTGTAGGTCTGAAATGGTTAAATAAGTATTGGAAATGTGGTAAAAATTCTACGTGGGCTACAACAAGGTGGAGATATTATTGCTATATTTAAAAAAATGTTCAAACATTTATTTCACCTTTATTTAACCAGGTAAGCCAGTTCAGAACAAGTTCTCATTTACAACTGCGACCTGGCTAAGATAAAACAAAGCAGTGCGACACAATGAACAACACAGAGTTACACATGGAGTAAAACAAACATACAGTCAATAATACAGTAGAAAAAGTCTATATACAGTGTGTGCAAATGGTGTGAGGAGGTAAGGCAATAAATAAGCTATAGTAGCGAAGTAATTACAATTTAGCAAATTAACACTGGAGTGATAGATGTGCAGATGATGTGCAAGTAGAAATACTGGTGTGCAAAAAAGTAAATAAAAACAATATGGGGATGAGGTAGGTAAATTGGATGGGCTATTTACAGATGGGCTGTATACAGCTGCAGCGATCGGTAAGCTGCTCACATAGCTGATGCTTAAAGTTAGTGAGGGAGATATTAGTCTCCAACTTCAGCGATTTAAAAAAATATATATATTTATTTATTATTTTATTTTTTTGCAATTCGTTCCAGTTATTAGCAGCAGAGAACTGGAAGGAAATTAGATGTACCTGCTGGAGTGCATGCTACGAGTGGGTGTTGTTATGGTGACCAGTGAGCTGAGATAAGGCGGAGCTTTACCTAGCAAGGACTTATAGATGACCTGGAGCCAGTGGGTCTGGCGACGAATATGTAGCGAGGGCCAGCCGACTAGAGCATGCAGGTCGCAGTGGTGGGGTAGTATATGGGGCTTTGGTGACAAAACGGATGGCACTGTGAAAGACTACATCTAGTTTGCTGAGTAGAGTGTTGGAGGTTATTTTGTAAATGACATTGCCAAAGTCGAGGATCGGTAGGATAGTCAGTTTTACGAGGGTATGTTTGGCAGCGTGAGTGAAGGAGGCTTAGTTGCGAAATAGGAAGACAATCCTAGATTTAGTTTTGGATTGGAGATGTTTAATGTGAGTCTGGAAGGAGAGTTTACAGTCTAGCCAGACACCTAGGTATTTGTAGTTGTCCACATATTCTAAGTCAGAACCATCCAGAGTAGTGATGCTAGTCGGGCGGGCGGGTGCGGGCAGCGATCGGTTGAAAAGCATACATTTAGTTTTACTAGCGTTTAAGAGCAGTTGGAGGCCACGGAAGGAGTGTTGTATGGCATTGAAGCTCGTTTGGAGGTTTGTTAACACAGTGTCCATAGAAGGGCCAGATGTATACAGAATGGTGTCATCTGCATAGAGGTGGATCAGCAAGAGTGACATCGAGTTGGCCCCAGAATTGAACCCTGTGGTACCCCCATAGAGACTGCCAGAGGTCCGGACAACAGGCCTTCCGATTTGACACACTGAACTCTGTCTGAGAAGTAGTTGGTGAACCAGGCGAGGCAGTCATTTGAGAATCCAAGGCTGTTGAGTCTGCCGATAAGAATACGATGATTGACAGAGTCGAAAGCCTTGGCAGGTCAATGAAGACGGCTGCACAGTACTGTCTTTTATCGATGGCGGTTATGATATTGTTTAGTACCTTGAGCGTGGCTTTCCTAACTGACTGCATGTATTGGTTCCTAAGTTCCCTGAAAAGTTGCATATCACGGGGACTATTCGATGCTAGTGCAGTCTGCCGCCGGGTATTTTTGTGCTGATCGAGGGCAGTCAGGTCTGGAGTGAACCAAGGGCTATATCTGTTCGTTGTTCTACATTTTTTTGAAAGGGGCATTATTTAAGATGGTGAGGAAATTACTTTAAAGAACGACCAGGCATCCTCTACTGACGGGATGAGGTCAATATCCTTCCAGGATACCCGGGCCAGGTAGATTAGAAAGGCCTGCTCGCAGAAGTGTTTTAGGGAGCGTTTGACAATGATGAGGGGTGGTCATTTGACCGGGGACCCATAGCGGATGCAAGCAATGAGGCAGTGATCACTGAGATCCTGATTTGAAAACAGCAGAGGTGTTTTTGGAGGTCAAGTTGGTCAGGATAATATCTATGAGGGTGCCCATGTTTACGGATTTAGGGTTGTACCTGGTGGGTTCCTTGATAATTTGTGTGAGATTGAGGGCATCTAGCTTAGATTGCAGGACTGCCGGGGTGTTAAGCATATCCCAGTTTAGGTCAACTAACAGATCGAACTCTGAAGGTAGATGGGGGGGCAATCAATTCACATATGGTGTCCAGGGCACAGCTGGGAGCTGAGGGGTGTCTATAACAGGTTGAAACAGTGAGAGACATTTTTTTCTGGAGAGATTCATTTTAAAATTAGAAGCTCGAACTGTTTGGGCATAGACCTGGAAAGTATGACAGAACTCTGCAGGCTATCTCTGCAGTAGATTGCAACTCCTCACCCTTTGGCAGTTCTATCTTCACAGAAAATGTTGTAGTTGGGGATGGAAATCTCAGAATATTTGGTGGCCTTCCTAAGCCAGGATTCAGACACGGCAAGGACATCAGGGTTGGCGGAGTGTGCTAAAGCAGTGAGTTAAACAAACTTAGGGAGGAGGCTTCTGATGTTAATATGCATGAGACCAAGGCTTTTACGGTTACAGAAGTCAACAAATGAGAGCGCCTGGGGACACGCAGGGCCTGGGTTAACCGCCACATCACCTGAGGAACAGAGGAGGAGTAGGATGAGGGTACGGCTAAATGCTATCAAAACTGGTTGTCTAGTGCATTGGGGACAGAGAATAAAAGGAGCAGATTTCTGGGCGTGGTAGGATAGATTCAGGGCATAATGTATAGACGGGTATGGTAGGGTGCTGGTACAGTGGAGGTAAACCTAGGCATTGAGTGACGATTACAGAGGTTGCATCTCTGGACGCACTAGTTATGCTGGGTGAGGTCACCGCTTGTGTGGGAGCTGGGATAAAAGAGGTATCTGAGGCATGTTGAGTGGGACTAGGGGCTCCGCAGTGAACTAAAACAATGATAACTATCCTAAACAACAGTATACAAGGCATATTGACATTAGAGAGACATAAAGCGAGGCATAAAGCAATCACAGGTGTTGATTGGGAGAGCTAGCTAAGTCAACAACGGGTAAGACAACAACAGCTAATCAGCTAAGACAACAACCAGACCAGTCGTGATGGAACGGCGGGGCTCCGTGTCGACAAAGGGTCCAGGCCATTTGGCAAAAGAGGTATTGTAGCTGGAGTAATTTCGCTTGCTAGCTGGGAGATGTGCCTGGCTCGCGGCTAACTGGTGCTAGTTTCGGGACAAGGGCGTTAGCCACTATAGCCACTCGGTAGCAGCTAGCTAGCAGCGATGATCCGATGCAAAGGTCCAGAGCTTACGGCAAGAATCCGGTGGTGTAGTGGATTCTAGTCGTGTTAGTGAAGAGTCCGGGAGGCATCAGCTGTGTAGCCGAGTGATCATAGGGTCCACTGAGCAGGCCGGTAGATGGGCCTAGCTCAAGGCTAGCTTCGGGGCTGGCAGCTAGCAAGCTGCGACGATCAGGAGTAATGGTCCAGGGCTTACGGCAGGAATCCGGTGTTTTAGTGGAGAAAAACAATCCGATATGCTCAGGGTTGATTACGCGCTGTGCAGACTGGCAGGCTGGCAAGTATTATCCAGGCTACAAGTTTTAATTTTTTTAAAAATTTTAGTCATTTAGCAGATGCTCTTATCCAGAGCGACTTACAGTAGTGAATGCATACATTTCAGACATTTTTTTCCCCCCCGTACTGGTCCCCCGTGGGAATCGAACCCACAACCCTGGCATTGCAAACACCATGCTCTACCAACTGAGCCACACGGGAGACTACAGATTAGTCTGTAGTGGCTGGTGTCTGTGCTAAAGGTAAAGGCCGCTAGCAGTGGCTCAAGCTTCTGATGGCTAGCTTCTGATGGAGGTTCTGGCTATAAGTTCTAAAAATAGCAGACCCATATCACATTGGGTGAGGCGGGTTGCCGGAAGGTATATTTAATTTAAAAATGGAAAAATAGATTTAAAATATATAGAAAAAAGACAAAAAAGACAAAATTTACACGGGAGACTGACAAACAACATCTGCACGGCTTCGCCATCTTGGAATATTGCTAATCATTCTAATTCTTTTAGATCTAGGCCTACAAGAAGAGACCAGGGCTAGGGGCAAATTCATTTACAAATGTTAATATAGTGTTTCCTGAGTCTTCGTATTCTAATCTGTGTTTTCTGTTAATTATAGCTTTGCCTCTGTGACCTGCTTTCTGCATTGTTGACAGTGATGTCCCATCAGTTTTCTTTGTGTGTGTTTGTTTACAGAGCAAGATTCCAGTGGGAATAAAGTCTGGAAACTACAATAGGGTAAGGTGGTCTCTCCCCAGATAGACAGACGGCATTCACTCAACAGTCATTCAACTGTAATGAATACAAACACACTCTACAAACACATTCAAACGAAAGGAAAGAGAATGTACCATATGCACTCTCGATTTTCATGCAATATGGCAAAGAAACAGGAGTGTACTTACTATGTTTTAAAATAATTAGGGCAAAGGAGTAAGTTAAACAGATAATACTGTGTAAATGTATTGTTCGAAGAATGTATTATAGTTGGATATTTATTATAGTTGGGGGGGGCGGGGTAAGCGAGAGACATGATTGTTGGCAAACGCTTGGGTCGTGTTCAGTAGGCATGAGGAGGAGTGAAACAGGTGGGTACTATCTGATTTTTGTCCAATTACAAATGCTTGTTTTTGTTCTCTTCTGCAAAGTGTTTTGTTACAGTGTGCACTAATGAACACGACCCTGGCGTAGTGCCTTTTGTTTGTCTTGTAGTGACCCACTAGTGTTTGTTGGTTATCAGGACTGATTGGCAGGCAAGGTCAAATCCTGCTGTATCTTTAGTTAATGGAAAACGGTTATGTTTGGACACATCGGTTGAGCTAGGGGTAGTTACATGGCTATAGGCTACATTATGTGCAGGGCAAGGTTTGTTTTTCAACTTTAATGAAATCAGCCACATCTCATAGATTTTCGACTAACAGCGTTAAGCCAGACAGCTCTTCAAAACTTTTCAGTAGTTTATTAGCCACATCTGGCTTGACCTCCCGAGGCCTCTGGTCCCTTATTGTGTGGTCTGTTGTGTGAGGATTTTTGTCACATCGCCCCCCAGTGTTAGGGGTTAGCGCTAAGTGTGCTAGTGGAGACGTGTGAGGCAAAAGGCTTATTAAATTCGCAGTTAGCGCTGTGGTGATGCTCTCCCACAGCTGAAAGCACAGAGGGGGTATGTGCTGGCAAGAGATGCTATGTGGCTGGCGACGTAGCCATGCCACAGGAAGAAGCACAGCAGGTGCTTGTGTGTGAGGTCATGACGAAACATTAGCTGACTGCACATCAGAGTTGTTTATTTAGCTTTTTATGCTTCGTGGCATGTGGCGTTAGCTTAACCAATTTGTTTAGCCCCTCAGGTATTTTTTTCTTGACTGACTTTCTATTTAAAAAGTTGAATCCTATTGCAGAGAGTGTGTGAAGAGCTCGAGTTGAAGTATACAGAGTAGGGAGCCCTATATGATGGATTTAGCCTAGCGTAATTGATAACAAAGATGGGTCGTTCCATTTGATTTCAATCACCTTTTGACTGCATCCTTTTTGATTGGTAGAAGTGGTCAGAAAGTAGCTTTTTAGACTTGTGGTAGGATAACTAACCTTCCAATTAATGGCAATACATTTCTTAGCCGCTACAAATGCTTGGGAGTCCCATAGGGCGGTGCAGCGTCGTCTGGGTTTGGCCGGTGTAGGCCATCATCGTAAATAATAATTTGTTCTTAACCTTTATTTAACAAGTCAGTTAAGTAAAAGACCATAACATATGCAAATATGTCTCCTTTTGTGTTTTACACCTCCAGCAGAGGAATGACATTTCTGAGTGCATGTAATTCAGTTTCACTGGCATATACTTTGTTCTATGAATGGCCTTAAACTGCAGTATTTGATGTGCAAGATGATATGAATATGACTGGGCATTCAAACACATCTGTATCCATTCATTTACATTTACATTTAAGTCATTTAGCAGACGCTCTTATCCAGAGCGACTTACAAATTGGTGCATTCACCTTAAGATATCCAGTGGAACAACCACTTTACAATAGTGCATCTAAATCTTTTTTTTGGGGGGGGGGTTAGAAGGATTACTTTATCCTATCCCAGGTATTCCTTAAAGAGGTGGGGTTTCAGGTGTCTCCGGAAGGTGGTGATTGACTCCGCTGTCCTGGCGTCGTGAGGGAGCTTGTTCCACCATTGGGGTGCCAGAGCAGCGAACAGTTTTGACTGGGCTGAGCGGGAACTGTGCTTCCTCAGAGGTAGGGAGGCGAGCAGGCCAGAGGTGGATGAACGCAGTGCCCTTGTTTGGGTGTAGGGCCTGATCAGAGCCTGAAGGTACGGAGGTGCCGTTCCCCTCACAGCTCCGTAGGCAAGCACCATGGACTTGTAGCGGATGCGAGCTTCAACTGGAAGCCAGTGGAGAGAGTGGAGGAGCGGGGTGACGTGAGAGAACTTGGGAAGGTTGAACACCAGACGGGCTGCGGCGTTCTGGATGAGTTGTAGGGGTTTAATGGCACAGGCAGGGAGCCCAGCCAACAGCGAGTTGCAGTAATCCAGACGGGAGATGACAAGTGCCTGGACTAGGACCTGCGCCGCTTCCTGTGTGAGGCAGGGTCGTACTCTGCGAATGTTGTAGAGCATGAACCTACAGGATCGGGTCACCGCCTTGATGTTAGTGGAGAACGACAGGGTGTTGTCCAGGGTCACGCCAAGGTTCTTAGCACTCTGGGAGGAGGACACAAGGGAGTTGTCAACCGTGATGGTGAGATCATGGAACGGGCAGTCCTTCCCCGGGAGGAGGAGCAGCTCCGTCTTGCCGAGGTTCAGCTTGAGGTGGTGAGCCGTCATCCACACTGATATGTCTGCCAGACATGCAGAGATGCGATTCGCCACCTGGTTATCAGAAGGGGGAAAGGAGAAGATTAATTGTGTGTCGTCTGCGTAGCAATGATAGGAGAGACCATGTGAGGATATGACCTCTCCAAGGGAACCTGGAGGGCGATAAATGATAAGGATGTTAAGCTTGAAAGGGCTGGTAACTGTGACAGCATGGAATTCAAATGAGGAGATAGACAGATGGGTCAGGGGAGAAAGAGAGAATGTCCACTTGGGAGAGATGAGGATTCCAGTGCCACCACCCCGCTGGCTCGATGCTCTAGGGGTATGCGAGAACACGTAGGCAGCTTCTACCAGGTCTTCCTCACATTTTTATTTTACATGTTTTGTGTCATCGGGAAAAGCCTTGATACAGTTTGAAATCAACTTTGGACGTTTGTCAGACTGCCTTAAAATAGCATCTGGCTGGTCCAGTGTTTGCTACACAGAGAGAATAAAGTGTTGCAACTCTAAAAATGCAGTTCCCTGGATGGCTGACCCTGCTGATACCCCTGTCACCATCTGATCCTCCTTAAATGAGGCATGAAAAATAATTACCTTGGTGTCCATTCATGCATTATATTATCCAAGAATAGAATCAATGGTTCAATAATTGAAATGACCATTATTCCCAAATCCCAGACTGCAGCCTTAAACTTAAGCTGCTGTCCTGTAGCTACTGTAGGTCTACCCATCAATTCAAGATTTAACTTTGTATCATTCACTGATATTGTTAATATACTGTAAAATTCACCTGAGCTCCGTAGACTGATCTTCCCTGGCTGTCTGACCTAGGGCCGTGGCAGGCATGAAATTTCCTCAGCCGGTGATTGTCAAGCAAATAACTGTCGGTCTCACGGTAATTGACCGTTTATTAACAAATACACATTTAGCATCTCCTGGCTTCTAATAAATCCATGTAATATAGCCTACACCTTCCCAATAAATCCATAATTTGTTTTGGACAGGTCTAAAGAAGCATGATCTGAAGAGAATAGCATACTCTGAGTTGTCCTTATGTTAGGTCCTGATATGGCTATGCCAAATGGCTGTGGGCTACACTAGTTCATTTAGCATTATTTTATAGTATGAAGAATACAATTCAACAAAGATAAATAAAATATAAATATTGTCTGTGATTTGAGGGAGTGCGCACATGCAGCTATTTTTGTGTTGAGCGGTTAACAAAGAAATAGGTACTCCTATAAGCTTAATTTAGAGTTATTAATGTAACTTTAGTTGTTCTACGAACGTTGGGCTATATGTTTAGATTTTTAATACATTGTAAGGCTGCGTGATTTGATTCTAATGATGATTGGAGAAAAGTTGCTTGACATGCATGAGCTCTGCCTTGTTTTTTTTGCGTAGGCTGTACACTCTCCAATAGTCTCTCATTCACAATTTGACAAGCACTTGATAATGGCTCGAATTTCACGGCGGGGCCGTAATGCACCCTAAAATAATCCATGCCTTTTGCGGACCGGAGTGCTGCGTTGTGCCCTTGTCACTGAGTGTGCTGCGCAATGGAAGCCCTCTCACTCACATGGCTCTCTGTCACGTGATCAGGCCTTTCTCACAGGCTACAAATGAAGATGGACACATCGGAGACGCAACTGCATGTCCTTATCCAATTCCGAGGTGCATATTGGAAAAACTATCCACATTTACTTTGTTAGCCAACAAGATGAGCAGGCCTAACGAACAGCAAAAGCACTAGCCTATGTCAATCTACTATCCCCCATAGTACAAAAGTCGACCTATTCTATTCTGTGCCAGAAATAAATATTCCAAACATAGTCTGGGACAGTTGTGGGATGTGATAGACCCCAAATTAATACAACCACTAGCATCAAAACACCTTATTTATGCAATGTGGCTGACGCAACAGATCAGAACGTTTAGCTTAAAATGTTGCTAAACTATTATGCTGTTTCTTCACATTATAGGCGCAGCAATGCGCACATGGTAGTAGGCTATAAGCGCGAATGTCCCATTAGCGGAAAACACCATTATCTAAAGTGACCGCAAATGCGATTATGCATATGACGCTTTTATTATAAAGGTGCCTTTTTATGGTGAAAATGATCTTCCCCAAACTTGAAACTCACGCGCTGCTTATGTATGCCAGTTGGGCTCTACACGCCTTGTAAAGCAGATGAATGTGCTTAATTTTAAGAAGTTATTTGGCCACTTTAGTTGTGATACAAACCTTACTAAAACATAGGCCTATGGGCTAAGCTACATGAGGTGTGCGACTATGTTTAGAAAAAGTTGTAAAAAAGAAGCCAGTTTCTTATGCTGGGCATCATTTACAAGTGATAGGCTAGTATTGTCACCCTTCAGACTTTTCTTGATTTAATCTTGTCTTATATATGTGTGACATTTGTTTTGATTTAGAATGGATCATTATCATGCACCTGTATCGAAACGGGGGCAGCGGGAAAAATACATGTAATCTATGCACTTAAATAGCGAATGGAGGACGCTTTTCTCCGTGGTTTATTTTCATGCCAGCCAGGTAGGCTATTCTCCAGTTGTAAATATAAGCATATTAGGAAAGTATAGAAATAAATATAGTAGGCCTCACCTAGAGAAATAAATATAGTAGGCCTAACCTAGAGAAATAAATATAGTAGGCCTAACCTATAGAAAACTGATGGGATTCTCTTTTTTAATAGCGGCCATCACTGTTTTCTTCCGCAATTGCAAAGCCTATAGAAATGTTGCGCAGCATGAGCTCATAGGCTCTCATGAAGTGTTTGATTAGATTTTTCGAATACCAATGCCATGACAGAGAAGAGATTTGACTGGGCTGAGCAGGAGCTGACCTCCTGTAGGGGTGGGACGGCTAAGAGACCAGAGGTGGCAGAACAGACTGCTCGGGTTAGGATGTAGAATTTGAGCACAGCCTGAAGTTAGGCAGGGGCAGTTCCCCTTGGTGCGCCATAGGCATGCACCATGGTACTTGTAGTGAATGCTAGCTTTGACTAGAAGCCAATGTCTACGGAGGAGCGAGGTGATATGGGAGAACTTGGGAAGGTTCTCCCATATAAGACGGGATAGGACGATGGCCTGGATTAGGACTTGCTCCACTTCCTGTGTAAGGAAAGGTTGTACTCTACAGATATTGTAGAGCATAAACCTGCAGGAGTGAGTCACTATTTTGATGTTTGCAGAGAACGACAGGGTGTTCCAGGGTAATGCCAAGGTTCTTTGCACCCTAGGAGGGGGACAGAGGAGTTGTCTACAGGGATTGAGTAGTCTTGGAGCGGTAAGGCCTTCCCCAGGAGGATGAGCAGCTCTGTCTTGTTGAGCTTGAGGGGGTAGGCTAACATCTAAACTGACATCCAAAATATGCCAGGCAGGCAGAGATGTGTGTCGCCACCTAGTTGTCAGAAGGGAGGAATGAAAAAAGTAGTTGCGTGTTTTCTGCATAGCAATGATAGGAGAGACCATAAGAGGATATGATAGAGCCGAGTGACTTGGTGTATAGAGAGGAAAAAGGAAGGGGCCTAGAACCGAGCCCTTGGGGACACCGCTAATGAGAGCATGTGAAATGGTTCAACTTTGAGCAACTTTATCTGTTTTGGCATTCAGGTTCAAAAAGTAACCATGGGAAAATGGGTATTGAAAGTTTTGTTCAAATCACAAGGGGTGCCATCAAAAAGTGATTGAAATCAAATTGAACGACCCACATGTAGCATTTTTCTTAGGCTACCCATTTTTACTTTAAAGTTATCTTATTTCATCTAGCTAATGCTCTTTTCTCTTTCTATCTTTGTGGCCAGTATTCCCAGGTGGCCAACGCCAACACGGACATAGTAGATTGTGAACAAGCCCAAGACCTGGGGGCTATTAACAGCACCCTGAGGTAAGAGCACACGCACACGCATGCTACTTCCCTAAAAGGCCTCATACATACATGGGCATCAGTTTGGATAAGAAACCACTAAACCAACATTCCAAAATATGGCGGTTATTTCAGATGAATGAAAGCATTGTCCGAGAGTGGTTGCTGTATTACTTTTCCTCCTCCTCTCTCCTATAGTAACTATAGTAAAGAGGCCTTTGAGGACTGGGCCCGGCACGATGACGCACAGGACCACTTCTGTGAGCTGGATGGTAAGGCCCACTCTTCTTCCACTTCAATGCTTTTTTTAGACGGTGCCTATCTTTTCCATTCATATGGGATTGAGGCTGGTGTATTTCTTCTAACATTGGTGCTAGAGTGGGGTGTTGTAAAAGCAGTAGGTTTTTTACCTGCTACACTGGAACTTTAGGCCAGTGTGCAAGAACCACTTTTATAAATTGTTCTCGGGCGTGAGCTACTCAACGAATCTTGAAAATGTAACCAAAGCTTAATTATACTCTCAGTAATCTATGATGGGCAAACGCATGTGACTGTCTGAGAGTATCTGTTTAGAGAGGTGGAGACTTTGCTAGTGAATATTTTCTAACACTTCTCCCCCCAGAACATAATCGAGCATCTGACGCAATTGTCTGTGGAATTGCAAAATACTTTATTTCTGAGCGTCTGAGATTATACGCTCACCAACGCGAGACTCTCGTGAAGCCACGCTTCTTACATAATAGGAGCTTCTCATGGTCTGCAAAGAATGTGCATGTAGTGTAGCAGGCCAGTAATGCATTTTGGTCTTTGACAGTCACTTTCGAGGTGTGAAAACATCTGACAAACTTATTTAAAAAAATGTATATATATATTTCACCTTTATTTAACCAGGTAGGCCAGTTGAGAACAAGTTCTCATTTACAACTGCGACCTGGCCAAGATAAAGCAAAGCAGTGCGACAAAAACACATGGGATAAACAAACGTACAGTCAATAACACAATAGAAAGATCTGTATACAGTGTGTGCAAATGTGTGAAATTCCCCTTTAGTGACCCCTCAACAGGTGGATCCCGTTAGCGGGATCAATTTGACAACAGCCAGTGAAAAATCAGAGCGCCAAATTCAAAACAGCAAAAATCTCATAATTAAAATTTCTCACACATACAAGTATTATACACCATTTTAAAGATAAGATTCTCCTTAATCTAACCACATTGTCCGATTTCAAAAAGGCTTTACGGCGAAAGCAAAACATTAGATTATGTTAGGACACCACCTAAACAAGAAAAGCCACACAGCCATTTTCCTAGCAAGGAGAGATGTCACAAAAACTAGAAATACAGCTAAAATTAAGCACTAACCTTTGATCTTCATCAGATGGCACTCATAGGACTTCATGTTACACAATACATGTGTGTTTTGCTCGATAAAGTTCATATTTATATCCAAAAACCCCATTTTACATTGGCACGTAATGTTCAGAAATGTTTTCCCTCCAAACCTTCCGGTGAATGAGCACACACATTACAGAAATACTCATCATAAACTTTGATCAATATACAAGTGTTATGCACAGAATTATAAATACACTTCTCCTAAATGCAACCGCTTTGTCAGATTTCAAAAAAGGTTCACGGCGAAAGCACAATTTGCAATAATCTGAGTACAGCCTAGAAGACACCAACAACAAGCAAACAGAAACCCGCCATCTTGGAGTCAATAAAACGAAATTACATTATAAATATTCACTTACCTTTGATTATCTTCATCAGAATGCACTCCCAGGAATCCCAGCTCCACAATAAATGTTTGATAAAGTTTATCTTTATGTCCAAATACATCCATTTTGTTTGCGTGTTAGGTTCACTATCCAAATCCACAACGTGGATTTACTTAGTCCAGACGAAAAGTAAAAAAAGTTATACTACAGTTTGTAGAAACATGTCAAACGATGTAGAAACATGTCAAACGATGTATAGAATCAATCTTTAGGTTGTTTTTAACATATCTTCAATAAAATTCCAACCGGACCTATTCGTTCTCTTTAGGAATGAATATGAACTCAGCTATCTCCCAAGTCTCTGCGCGTGACTGAACCCATGCCTTATAATGGGACACCTACTTCCTTGGGCTGTTATTCCCTTCGAATTCACCATAGAATCCTCAAACAAGGTTCTAAAGACTGTTGACATCTAGTGGAAGCTTTAGGAAGTGCAAAATGAACCCTAAGTCACTGTATACTGGAAAGGCAATCACTTGAAAAAAACTACAACCTCAGATTTCCCACTTCCTGGTTGGATTTTCTCAGGTTTTTGCCTGCCATATGAGTTTTGTTATACTCAGACATCATTCAAACCGTTTTAGAAACTTAAGAGTGTTTTCTATCCAAATCTACTAATAATATGCATATCCTACCTCCTGGTAGCAGGCAGTTTAATTTGGGTACGTTTTTCATCTGGCCGTGAAAATACTGCCCCCTATCCCCAAGAGGTTTTTGACAAATACCCCTTTAACATTGACAAGATACATTTTATAAGGTGTATCGCAATAGTGAAAGGGGATTCATCTATCCATTCATCCCAATGTTCTCTCATTCTTTCTCACACCTTCTGTCAGATGAGACGTCACCAGATGCAGACTATGTGGACCTGCTCCTAAACCCGGAGCGCTACACTGGCTACAAGGGCCCCTCAGCCTGGAGAGTGTGGAACAGCATCTACGAGGAGAACTGCTTCAAGTGAGACACACACACACACACACACACACACACACACACACACACACACACACACACACACAAAATAAACTTTTGTAAAAAAAAATATTTTACCTTTATTTAACTATGAAAGTCAGTTAAGAACAAATTCTTATTTTTCAATGACGGCCTAGGAACAGTGGGTTAACTGCCTTGTTCGGGGCAGAACGTGCCCCTGAATGCAGTTTTACACACAGATGAACTAAATCTATCCCATGCCTACTTGCGCACAGTCCACTCACACACACCACATAAGCGACATGTTCCCTAATCTGTAGCTAGCTGAAATATTTCAGCTTCTTCCCTCTCTTCGATGGTCTGATGTACAGTCAGGTCCATAATTATTGGCATGTGCGCATCAAAGATCCACCCCCATATTTTACTGCAGGTACAAGGTACTTTTCTGCATATGCTTCTGTTTTCCAAAACCACCACTAGTGTGTGTGTGGCCAAAGAGCTTTATTTTTATGTCATTTGACCAAAGCACCGGTTCCAATCCAAGTCACAATGCCATTTCTCAAACTCTAGGTGGAGCTATGGTCAGATGACATGAAAATAGAGCTATTTGGCCACGCCCCAGTGCTGGGTGTTTGGCATCAAAAAAGGGAAGCATATGCAATAAAGTACCTCATACCTATGGTAAAATATGGTGGTGAATTGTTGATGTTATGGGGCTGTTTTGCTTCCACTGGTCCTGACGGCATCATGAACTTTACGAAGTACCAGGACATTTGTGCCAAAAACCTGGTTACCTCAAATGGATTTTCCAGCAAGGCTATAAACACAAGCACTAATCAAAATCCACAAGGAAATGGTTACTTGACCACAGAATCAACATTTTGCAATGGCCATCTGCCTCCAGACTTGAACCCCATTGAAATCCTGTGATTTGAATTGAAGCAGGCAGTCCATAAGAGCAGGAGAATAATCTGGAAAGATTCTGTATGGAGGAATGGTTTAAGATCCCTCCCAACGTTTTCTCCAATCTCAAAGCATTTTAGAGAGAGGTTCAGTGCCGTTATTCTCGCAAGGAGAGGGTGCTATTCTATTAAAAACAGGCGTGCCAATCACCAATTATGTTAGTATAAAATAAGATAATTTCCATTTTTTTAACATACAATATAGCTCAGTATTTGTATAATTTATTTTAGTCTTTTTTTTTTTTGCTCGTTTTTTGCTTGTCTTTATTTTATTATTTAACCTTTATTTAACTAGGCAAGTCAGTTAAGAACAAATTCTTATTTTCAATGACTGCCTACACTGGCAAAACCCTAACCAGGACGACGCTGGGCCAATTGTGCGCCGCCCTATGGGACTCCCGATCACGGCCGGTTGTGATACAGCCCGGGATCGAACCAAGTGTGCCAATAATTATGGACCTGACTGTATGTCATTTTGATAAATCCATAGAGTATAGTGTCTGATTGCCCATTGTTTGTGGTTTGCAGGCCCAGATCAGTGTACCGGCCCCTTAACCCACTGGTTCCGCCCAGAGGTAAGGGATACTCTTCTAGTTAACAAGCCTGTATTCACCATCATGGATTGTCTTGTCTCCATTTTCCTTCTCAGGGTGGCCTGTATTTTACAATCTTAAGCCAACAGCTAGTTTTGTTTTACGTTTGCCCTGTGTATTCACATGCTTTCATTTCGCTATTAGGTTATAATAATAGTTGTTATATTGTTAATAACCAATATATTAATTAGAAACGATATAAATTGTTATTAATTGCTAGTTTTCCAGAATAATTTCCAGAGATGTGTGTGCATATTCAGTTTCTGTGTAATAGATAATGTCCTCTCATCAGCTTACCTGCTGGTAATAGATCATTCATGGTAATAATGATAGCAGGGCTTTTGTTCATGTTTGCCTTGTAGTGTTACTTGAGTTATTTAGGAGTAAATAGTGTACAGTTTTCCCCTCCAGAAGTCTGTGTGGGTTTGTGTGCGTGCGTGGATGTGTAATAATAATAATAATAGCCTACAGTATGTGTGTAACATGCCTTTGTCCTCCTCTCCCTTTTGTATTTTTTTCATTCCCATAGGAGGAGATGATGATGGTAAGTTGGAATCTATGCATGTTAATCTATGTATATTGAATTGTGCTATTTATAATATATTTTAATGAATGCAAACTGACACAAGGCCTATTGTCGTCTTGTATCCGTGCAGGCGAAGGCTTCTACAACTGGCTGGAAGGTAATGTTTTAGAAATGTATTTTTATTTCATCAAATTATTTTTAAAAATCTCTTCAAATTAGCATTATTTTCACTTCAAACACACAATATATTTTGGAATGAAGCAGTGGCACATCTTTGTTCAGCACTGTTACACTTTATAGTCATTTCCCTGTATGGGACGCCACAGGACAAGTAGAAACTTCTAAATTAAGAATGGGATTATTTTAGTTATTTGTTAATTAGTCCATTTCAGAATCACTTGAATGTTACGTGTCATCATCGAATGCCCCTTAACCACACCACTCAGAACAGCCACTCGCATCCAAACCAATTCAGCCGAGACACTCCCTCTCTCCAACTTTTTCTCATGTATAATGGGTTTTCAACATCTGTCAGGTTGCACCCTCTGCGTCCCAAATGGCACCCTATTCCCTATGTAGTGCCACACTACATTTGGGGGACTTTGGTCAAAAGTAGTGCACTATTTGGGAAAAGGATGCCAAAAAAAAGCGCCCTCTTTGTATGCCTTCATTAAGGTGTTTTTGTTCAGGCAGACAATAGTGGCGGAAACCTCTTTGGGTGGGCTACAAAGAAAACATACACAGTTCCATTCCTTGGCTCTAGTATAGAGAAGACTATGAAATAAGCCTTTGTTGTGAATGTCCCGTGACGTGCAGACACACTTACTGGACCAAGAGAGGGGACTCTAGTCACTCAAATGCGTTGAGTCGACAACACACACATACACAGTGATGGAACTAGGGGTGTGCCATGTGTGCGTATCTCAAGCTTTCTTGTTTTTTCCTCTCTTTCTCTCACCCTCTCCCTCCCTCCCCCCTCTCCCTCTCTCTCTCTCTCTCTCTTCCCATCACCCCTCTACATACTCTTTCTCTCTCTCTTTCGACCCTTCCTCCCCTCTAGGTCTGTGTTTGGAGAAGAGGGTGTTCTACCGGCTCATCTCTGGTCTCCACAGCAGCATAAACATCCACCTGTGTGCAGAGTACCTTTTGGCCGGTAGGGAAAAACAAACCACTTCCTCTCTATAGATGTCAAAACAGTCACCAGCGTTATGGTCATAGAATTATAATTCTTAGAATAGAAGAAGCCCCTCGAGTCATGATAATTTGAATGACGAACCATGGCAATTTGGGTGGCGGGTGTAGTAATGTGTGTGGTGTATTGGTGTTTGTGTAAAACCAATTTAGCATTTTCTATATATTTACTCTACTTTTGTAAGTGTTCTTGTATTGGAATACTTTCATATGGGTCTGTTATCATTCTATAACTGATTCAGTGTTTGTTTACTTCTTCGTTACATCAATTCATAAAGGTTTCTAAATCAGTGGTCCCAGTTTTTCACCCCAATGTCATCAGTCGTGCCAACGTTGATGTAACCCTCACTATTCACTCTCTCTGCTCTCGTCAGAGGGCTGGGGCAAGTCCCTGTGGGGCCCCAATGTGCAGGAGTTCCGCCAGCGCTTCGACCCGGCCGAGACCAAGGGCGAGGGCACGCGGCGCCTTAAGAACCTCTACTTTCTCTACCTGATCGAGCTGCGCGCCCTCTCCAAGGTGGCGCCCTACTTCGATCGAGCCTTCGTCAACCTGTACACGGGCGACCGTCAGGAGGACCGAGCCACCAAAGAGTTACTGCTGCAGTTCTTCAACGAGACCAAGTTAGTCAAATGTTTTTTAACATATCTTTTTTTAAAGTGATTTTTTTCTATTTATAGAAGAGATAGTGAGAGTGGAGGGTGACAGTGAAGAATGATAGAAGTTGTGTCAATAGGCAGTAGGATAGATACAAACCTATGCCAACACTGTAGACATGTGCCAGAGGCTGCAGCATTACAGCTAGACCAACCAGGCCACAATACCAATTGAGTCTTAAGGATCATTCGCGCTACTGAACTCTAGGGCTTCAATGAGGTCATGAGTTTCAGGTCAAGTGGTCGGTTTTGATTGTGAATTAGAGGGGATATTGTCTTGACTTCGGAATAACTGTCTGTTCTCATCTCCCAGAGCTTTCCCGATGCACTTTGACGAGAAGTCCATGTTTGCTGGGCAGAAGATCGAAGCAAAAACGTTGAAGGTGAGTCCACACATCTCACTTTCATTTCACTGTTAATACTAACATGCTTATATTTGCCATAAGCCCAGTCCTAGAATAGGTTTGACTCATATCTCAATGGTTTGGTCCCTAGCATAGCTTTGTACAGTGGGTCTTGTACAGTGGGTCTATTTGGAATGTGGAGAGCAGATGTGTCTGCAGAATTTTGTGCTAGCTCACTGTACGACCGGCTAACCAAATGGGCCAGTATTCGGTCAACAGACAGTGGTTTTATGCACTGTATAATGATTTTGCTGCGTCCATTGAACTTGACTTGACACTTCCAAGATATGGCCTAGTAGGCCTACATTCTGTACATATCAAATACATTTGTATTTGTCACATGCGCCGAATACAACAGGGTTAGACCTTACAGTGAAATGCTTACTTACTTAACCAACAATGCAGTTTTAAGAAAAAGACCTACAAAAATAAGAAATAAAAGTAACAAATAATTAAAGAGCAGCAGTAAAATAAGAGTTATTAATGTGACTATGCATAGATAATAACAGAGAGTAGCAGCAGTGTTAAAGAGGGGGTGGGGGGGGGGGCAATGCAAATAGTCTGGGTAGCCATTTGATTAGATGTTCAGGAGTCTTATGGCTTGGGGGGTAGAAGCTGTTTAGAAGCCTCTTGGACCTAGACTTGTCGCTCCGGTACCATGTGCCGTGCGGTAGCAGAGAGAACAGTCTATGACTAGGGTGGCTGAAGTCTTTGACAATTTTTAGGGCCTTCCTCTGACACCGCCTGGTATAGAGGTCATGGATGGCAGGAAGCTTGGCCCCAATGATGAGGGCACTGCCCTCTGTAGTGCCTTGCGGTCGGAGGCCGAGCAGTTGCCATACCAGGCAGGGATGCAACCCATCAGGATGCTCTTGATGGTGCAGCTGTAGAACCTTTTGAGGATCTGAGAACCCATGCCAAATCTTTTCAGTCTCCTGAGGGGGAATAGGTTTTGTCATGCCCTCTTCATGACTGTCTTCGAGTGCTTGGACCATGTTATTTTGTTGGTGATGTGGACAGCAAGGAACTTGAAACTCTCAACCTGCTCCACTACAGCCCTGTTGATGAGAATGGGGGCGTGCACGGTCCTCCTTTTCCAATCATCTCCTTTGTCTTGATCACGTTGAGGGAGAGGTTGTTGTCCTGGCACCACACGGCCAGGTCTCTGACCTCCTCCCTATAGGCTGTCTTGTCGTTGTCGGTGATCAGGCCTACCACTGTTGTGTCTTCGGCAAACTTAATGATGGTGTTGGAGTCGTGCAGTCATGAGTGAACAGGGAGTACAGGATGGGACTGGGCACGCACCCCTGTGTTGAGGATCAGCATGGCGGATGTGTTGTTACCTACCCTTACCACCTGGGGGCGGCCCGCCAGGAAGTCCAGGATCCAGTTGCAGAGGGAGGTGTTTCGTGCCAGGGTCCTTAGCTTAGTGATGAGCTTTGAGGGCACTATGGTGTTGAACGCTGAGCTGTAGTCGAAGAATAGCATTCTCACATAGGTGTTCCTTTTATCCAGGTGTGAAAGGACAGTGTGGAGTGCAGTAGAGATTGTGTCATCTGTTGGGGCGGTATGCAAATTGGAGTGGTTTTAGGGTTTCTGTGATAATGGTGCTGATGTGAGCCATGACCAGCCTTTCAAAGCACTTCAGGGCTACAAATGTGAGTGCTACGGGTCTGTAGTCATTTAGGCAGGTTACCTTAGAAACATGTATTACAGGCTCAGACAGGGAGAGGTTGAAAATGTCAGTGAAGACACTTGCCAGTTGGTCAGCGCATGCTCGGAGTACACGTCCTGGTGATCCGTCTGGCCCTGCGACCTTGTGAATATTGATCTGTTTAAAGGTCTTACTTGCATCGGCTGCGGAGAGCGTGATCACACAGTCGTCCGGAACAGCTGATGCTCTCATCCATGTTTCAGTGTTACTTGCCTCGAAGCGAGCATAGAAGTAATTTCGCTCATCTGGTAGGCTCGTGTCACTGGGCAGCTCTTGGCTGTGCTTCCCTTTGTAGTCTGTAATAGTTTGCAAGCCCTGCCACATCCGACGAGTGTTGGAGCCAGTGTTGTACAATTCGACGTTAGTCCTGTTTTGATGCTTTGCCTGTTTAATGGCTCATCGGAGGGCATAGCGGGATTTCTTATAAACTTCCGGATTAGAGTCCCGCTCCTTAAAAGTGGCAGCTCTACCCTTTAGCTCAGTGCTGATGTTGCCTGTAATCCATGGCTTCTGGTTGGGGTATGTAAGTACAGTCACTGTGGGGACGATGTCATCGATGCACTTATTGATGAAGCCAGTGACTGATGTGGTGTACTCCTCAATGCCATCGGATGAATCCCGGAACATATTCCAGTCTGTGCTCGCAAAACAGTCCTGTAGCTTAGCATCTGCTTCATCTGACCACTTTTTTATTGATCTAGTCACTGGTGCTTCCTGCTTCAATTTTTGCTTGTAAGCAGGAATCAGGAGGATAGAATTATGGTCAGATTTGCCAAATGGAGGACGAGGGAGATCTTTGTACGCATCTCTGTGTGTGGAGTAAAGGTGGTCTCGAGTTGTTTTTCCTCTGGTTGCACTTGTGAGATGCTGGTAGAAATTAGGTAAAATGGATTTAAGTTTCCTTGCATTTAAGTTCCCGGCCACTAGGAGCGCCACCTCTGGATGAGCGTTTCCTGTTTGCTTATGGCCGTGTACAGCCCATTGAGTGCGGTCTTAGTTCCAGCATCAGTTTGTGGTGGTAAATAGACAGCTACGAAGAATATAGATAAACTCTCTTGGTAGATAGTGTGGTCTACAGCTTGTCATGAGATACCCTACCTCAGGCGAGCAAAACCTTGAGACTTCCTTAGATATTGTGCACTAGCTGTTGTTTACAAATATACTTAGACCGCCACCCCTTGTCTTACCAGAGGCTGCTGTTCTATCCTGCCGATACAGTGTATAACCCGTCAGCTGTATGTTATTCATGTCGTCGTTCAACAACGGCTCGGTGGAACGTAAGATATTCGTTTTTATTGTCCCGTTGGTAGGATATACATGCTTGTAGTTTGTCCACTTTATTATCCAGTGAATGTACGTTGGCCAATAGTACTGATGGCAAAGGCAGATTAGCCACTTGTCGCCAGATCCTCACAAGGCACCCCGATCTCCTTCCGCGATACCTTAGTCTCTTTCTCCTGCGAATGACGGGGATGAGGGCCTATTCGGATGTCTGGAGTAAATCCCTCTCGTCTGACTCATTAAAGAAACATTCTTTGTCCAGTTCAAGGTGAGTAATCGCTCTTCTGATGTCCAGAAGCTCTTTTCGGTCATAAGAGATGGTAGCAGCAACATTATGTACAAAATAAGTTACAAACAAAATAGCATTGTTGTTTAAGAGCCCATAAAACGGCAGCCATCCCCTCCGGCGCCATCTTCTAATGCTGACAGGAAGTCCTAATAGCTAAGCTAAAAGCTAATAACAACTGACTTGGTGTGAGTGTATGTGTGTTTGATTCCTCAGCCGCACTGATTATGACTAAATCTGTTCAAATTATACCGAATGAATGCAGGTGTTTGCAGGCTATTTATCCACATTGAGCCTAGCTCATACCCCAACAGGAAGCAAAGCCTGAAACATTCCCGTCTCTCTCTCTCTCTCTCCCACTGTTTTCCCAGGAGGAATTCCGGCTACATTTTAAAAACATTTCCCGGATCATGGACTGTGTGGGCTGCAGTAAATGTCGACTCTGGGGGAAGCTACAGGTATGCCATTTTGGGACTCTTGTCCTTCCTCCTGTGGACACGTGGTTATTTTTAGCGGTAGTTACCCGTTATGCTGTGCAGTAGTTAGCTGTTATGTAATAAGTGGAAAGGCAGTGCTATTTGTAAATGTGACCAGACAATTTATAATTTCTCTTCATATCTGTGTTATTTAGTTACTTTGCAACTTTCTTCAGTTTAATACATACTGTAGAAAATATATCTTAAATTCTTGATGTATGAAGATTTAACTAAAAGAATACTTCTCTGATTTAAAACTGATCCCGGCACATAACACAGCACCATTATAAGCAGTAACAATACCCTTAGGACAATAACCAAAACCAATGGATTTTGAGTAGAGTCAAGAGGAAGAAGCAATATGGAATTGTACCCTATATCTTGGGACAGTGTTAGATCTGATGATGTATAGGAAAATATTACATACCAGTATCCACATCCAATGTTTCTGTGCATTTGCTGGATATCAAATATTTTCATAAGGTAAAAAGAGACTCAGCGCATTGAAATCCACGCTCCCATGTGGTTTATGGGCGACAATGTTTTAGCCACAAGCCACGACTCATAATTAATGACCGGAATGGCGCAAATGGAATGGCATAAAACACCTGGAAACCATGTGTTTGATGTATTTTTTGCCTTTTCTCTTATTCCGTTCCAGTCATTATCACGAGCCTGTCCTCCCCAATTAAGGTGCCACCAAACTCCTGCGGTTTCAGCCCTTAGGTCAGTGTTTTCCGGTCCTGGTCCTGGGGACCCAGGGAATAGTTTTTGTTTTTGCCCTAACAATAACACACCTGATTATGCTAATCGAAGGCATGATGATGAGTTGATTAGTTTGATCAAAAATGTGCAGGACCAGGATTGAGAAACGTTGAAATAATTATACGCTCATGAAACCTTGTTGCCAATAAACCACATGGCATCATGGATTGGAGTGTGTGAGATCTCAGGCTTTCTCACATTATTAACCCATGGCTCCCCAACCCCCCATTGCAGACCCAAGGGCTGGGCACGGCGTTGAAGATCCTCTTCTCTGAGAAGGAGATCAAGAACCTGCCGGAACACAGCCCCTCCAAGGGCTTCCAGCTGACACGGCAGGAGATAGTGGCCTTGCTCAATGGCTTTGGGAGGTTGATACCACTTTTATACACATTGTGTCTTTATGGTTGATACTACTGCCTTGGCAACTGGATAGTGTTCATTAGGGCACACAATGGAAAACGTTTTAAAACGGAAAAGGAAAATGACCATTTCATGCTGGACAAATCCAGGTAGTCCTTCCGTTTCAGTCCGTTTTGTTCCCTTTGGTGCGTAATGAACACAGTTGGCCTCATGACGGGTGATTCAAGTAATGTTAGCATCTCTCTCGTTCTCACTTTCTTGCTCTTTCTTGCGCTTTCTGTCTCGCAATTTCAAATTACTATTAGCATGACATACATTTAGTAAACATTGCATACATTGTCATAAATAGTTTCACAATCTCTCTCTCCCCATCTCCTGCCCCCTTCTCTGTTTCTCCCCGTAGGCTCTCCACAAGCATCCACCAGCTCCATAGTTTCCGTGCCTTGCTGAAGGAGAAGAGGTAACACCCCCCCCAACAGCACTACCACCTCCCGGCCACCAGGTGGAGCCAACCCAGAGGGAACTGCAATAGTCTTATTCCTCCCCAGAATAAGATCAAGTTCAGGGACTTCAGGATCGACACTGAACCCCCATCCCCTCCTCCTTCCTTCTTCCTCTCTATGTACAACTCTCTTTACTCTCCTTCTCTCCTCTTCCTTTCCAGAGAGCAACGGCACTAAGTCTGAGAAATCTGTACCTCTGTTTCCTTTTGTTGTTTTTACTTTTGTGGATGAAAGTGTTCACTATGTCAGGCATATTAGTTGTGAGCTAAACCCATCCTTGAGTGAGGGAGTTTGTGTATGTGCGAGTGTGTTATTGAAGGTGTGTGTTTGTGTGAGAGTACTTGTTTAGTCGTTGATCGCCAGTTGCAGCTAAATGATAACGAGAACTAGGGATAACGAGAACTAGGATTCATTCTGTACTTTTACGACCATAAACTTGATAAGCGCAGCTGCTTTTTCCTATCCCAGAGGTGTAACCTTTTATTCTGTGTGAGTGCATGTGTTGAACGAACGTCTATGTGAGCGACTATGTCTGCTTTTGCTTTTGTCTGTGTATTTAACTGTGCTGTTTAGGGGTGTTTTAACATCTCCATTTGGCAATCCAGTCTTTCTGCGCATCATATTATATAAAGCCTAATTTAAATGTGAAAAAGTAACAATTTACAGATTGGGTATCTGTTGACAACGATAAGCTTGCATTACTTCTCTCATACCTATTCTATTTGGTGGCAGAACGGTTCCTGGTGTTTTATTCTTATCCTATTCTTATTTTATTGGTTTTATGAAAGTCGAGACTAGCCAGGGTGATAGCAATCCCAAATGTGTAAGAGGTGTTTTCATGGCAATGAAAAGCCACACCAGTATTTGTTTCATAGTTCACTTAAATAAGCTGTCATGCTGTGAAACGGCCATGTTGGAGAAGAGTACTGTTAAAGTATAATGGAGAATGTAGCCAATGGTGTGGAAAGAAGCAACTCGAAACAAGCAGTGGGGTTTGTTCCCCCATGATGGTCAAGTTCACTGGGGTGTCTTGGTGAGCTTGCCATGTAAATCAATTCAAAATGGATACACGTAATGGCATTTAACGCCACACAACCTTTTTTATACTGTCATGCCCTTCAGGGCTGGGGCGATACCAGTATCGCGATACTCGTTATTATCGTGGCAAGGAAACATAACGTGAAGCGTATTTAACTTCTTTAGGAAAACGGCCCTAACGTTCCACACACTATACATGTTTTATTTCTGTCTGAACTAGGTATTTCACCATGTGGACCAAAGATTTTATGTTGCCTTTTTTTCTTTTCTATCATGTCAAAGCACATTTGAGTTTTTCCACCATATGTCTTTAGTTTGTGCATCATCACCCCCTTGGGTAACATTGGTTAGAAAATGTTGCAAGTGAGGTTCGCCTTATGTGCAAAGATTAAACTATTGGTAGCCAGACAATACCTGGGTAATACTATGTATCACATTTTTGTAAAAGAAAATCTCGATCCAATCAAACAAAGGTAGACATGGGATTTGAGTCAAGTGCTAGCTAGCTGATGCTTATGCTAACATAAAGAGCAACGCTACTGTCGCCGTGAATGTGAACGCTAGGGAGATTGAACAAGCTGTTCCTTTGCTTAAAATGAAAGAAATAGACAAGATAAAATATTATCTTAGAGGAAAAGCGTGTGTGTCTGTCTAAAACATCAGAACGTCCTGTGCAATCCACTTGTCTGCCTTAAAAGTTCCAAAAAATCGTTAAAAAAGCTTGAGCCTGCTTTCTTGGATGAAATTCACCATTTTATCTCCAATGATCTCCACGCTCTTCTGCTTTCTCCTATCTCTGCCTTTGTAACATATTCAGATTACCCAGAAAGTTGTACTATTTGTAAAAGGAAAAATGACAGAACTTTTTTCAAAGCTGTATGAATATATAATTAGTTGCACCTGTATTGATGTGTATTCTTGTTTGATTATATTTATTTGAACAGAGGAATAAATATTTCTGGTTGTCATTCAAAACTTTTTATGCATCTTTTTCAGATTTGTACCACGATCCATTATGTACAAACCCTTTCAGAACAATACTATTTGACCTCACCATAACAGAAAGGTGTACTTTATACCGCTCAAACTCAACTCGGGACCTCAAAGCCAGTTCCACTGTGGGTTTTTTCATTGTTCCCCTTTAATCATGGACTGATTTAGACCTGGGACAAGTGGGTGCAATTCATTCAGGTAGAATAGAAAACCAGCAGGCTCTGGACCTCCATAGGGTAAAATTTGAATACACCTGCTCCATACGCTTATTTAATATTTGTAAGTCATTTTTAGCAATAAACCCTGAAAAGGGTTCTGTTCTGTTATTGGGACTTGTTCTGACCTTTCGTATCATAAAGTAAATTGTAGACAATATTGGTGTACACTTGTTTCATCTAGTGACTAAATCAAGAACAGTAGGATATCCTCACATTGAGTGTCACACCCAAAATTTCCTTTTATTCATGGTTATGGGTCAATACCGATCACGATACATTCACAGACAGAAAAGCAGACAAAAAAAATAGAGCATCTGATCAGTGAAACTTTCTCCATTACATTAAAAAAACGTCCTGTTAGAAATATAGAATCCATCTTTTTCACCAATAAATGAATGTATGTTCATAGTCACATTTACTGCGAATATAGATATGACATGATTTTGTTTATTTGTGTCATTGTTCTATACAGGCTTTAGGATATTGATATTGTCTAAGGTCAACTACCTTGATGTATATGTTTGTGCATGACTTAGTGCTAGCTTATAATATGGGTTTATTTCACAGGTTTTCTAGATGACTTTCTAAAATGTCTAAATCAGTGGTTCCCAAACTGTGGGGTGGTCGATAGGGGGGTGCATTTTTTTTTTTTTTAAGGAACTCAGTCTGGCTTTCAACTTACTTTTGAAAGTTGTTATAGTAGAATGTACAAGGCACAATTTTGGGTAGTGTATCGTCATTTTCTCTTGTCATGTCAGTCATTGAATACCTTAGAGCTATTTTATAACTTGTCAGAAATGTCCAGATCAACTAGCCCATGTCAGCTTACGGGATGTTCCCCAATGATGGAAGGGGGGCCCCGAGTGAAATAGTTTTGGAACCACTGGTCTACATTATCACTAAGTTACTAATGCAATACGGTGGCTGATGATGGACAAAATACAGATGCTGTCAACAAGTGTCAAAGTTTGCAAAGTGCATTGCGGTGCTGTACAGTGCAGTGTGGACTGGTTCAGAGTTAGGGTCAATACCAATTTTTTGCTTTTCAATTAGGAAAATTTTGAATTTGAATGTTTGCTTCCTGATTTGAATTAATTGAAATGGAATTGACCCCGACCCTGGACTAAGTCTCAGTATGGATGGAGCTCTCCCGTCACCGGTGCCAACCGTTGTTCGTCCGTCCCCGTTTGTACAGTGAAACTGCTGTTGCGGCTGCCCCAGTCGTAGCAGTCTGTAACTAGGCTATAGACACAAAATATAAACAAATCTTTGAGTTACTATTATTAAACTGAACAAAAATATAAACGCAACATGCAACAATTTCATAAATTTTACTGAGTTACAGTTCATATGAGGAAATCGGTCAATTGAAATAAATTCATTAAGTCCCAATCTAAGGATTTCACATGACTGGGAATACAGATATGCTGATGGTCACTGATACCTTTAAAAAAAAAATTAAAAAAGGGCCTTACAATGGACCTCAGGATCTCATCAAAGCTTTTTTTGTGCATTCAAGTTGCCATCGATAAAATGCAATTGTGTTTGTTTTCTGTAGCTTATGCCTGCCCATACCATAACCCCATTGCCATACGCGGTCTGCATTTGTGAGGCCTGTTGGACATACTGCCAAATTCTCTAAAACAACATTAGAGGCGGCTTATGGTATAGAAATTAACATTAAATTCTCTGGCAACAGCTCTGGTGGACATTCTTACAGTCAGCATGCCAATTGCACGCTCCCTCAAAACTTTGTGGTGTTGTGTGACATAACTGCACATTTTAGAGTGGCCTTTTATTGTCCCCAGCACCAGGTGCACCTGCGTAAGGATCATGGTGTTTAATCAGCTTCTTGATATGACACACCTGTCAAGTGGATGGATTATCTTGGCAAAGGAGAAATGCTCACTAACAGGGATGTAAACAAATATGTGCCCAAAATCTGAGAGAAATAAGCTTTTTGTGCCTATTGAACATTTCTGGAATCTTTTATTTCAGTTCATGAAACATGAGACCAACACTTTACATGTTGTGTTTATATTTTGGTTCAGTGTAGTTATCTTTCGGTATATCTTTTAAATCTAAAACATACTCAGAAGTAACCTATCCCCGTCTTGACACTCTACTGTACCTTGCGGAATTGTTCTGAGGAGGGATGCTCCACGCCAGGTCGTCGTCGCTATCGTACCGACGGGGGTTGTCAAAGAAGTAACCTCTGGAAGAGAGCACGTGGTTTGGGATCCCTGATCCACTCTGCAAAGACAGCATACCGAATAAGAAAGAAATTGGTAACGCTTTATTTAAGAGCCCAGTTTAAGCTGGTACTTACCTGGTGTTTTCACTAAGAAACTATGTGGTAGCAACGGACACTTTCTGGTACTTATCTCAGAATTTAACACAATTGGTAACTAACCAGCATCAAATGGTATTAGCTTAAATAGTGACGCTAGCGTCAATGAATCTCAATGAAACTGAAGTGTATGTGCAATGCAATTATTAGGGATTTACTTTTAAACAACTAACTAGCTGGTAAACAGCGGGCTGGTTAAATATCCAAGCTTCTTGTCATCTGAACACACTCACCCTGTCCTGTGGCAGCCTGCGGACCCTGAAGAAGAAAACCACCAGGGAGGTTGGCAGCAGTTCCCAGACAAAGAGGATCACCCCGAACACGATGTAACCAGCGTCCCCCAGAGTGGACCTCAAGTCAGCCTGCACAGAGAGAGAGTGTGCATTTGTGTGTTTAACCCTCCAGAGGATCCTCATTTGTGGATCGTTGGCGTTAGACTGTTTTCGAGTGTGTTTGTCTGGCGAAATGTATTTGACTTTTGTCCCACATATACTGTGTTTGTGTCTGTCACTTTATCTTTTCTCTCTCTGTCGCTCTCTTCTCTCCCTAATTCTGTGTCTGGGATAGCGTGTCATCCATACCTGGTCGGACACGTTGTACCAGTCGTAGTCGAAAGAGTTGAT
The DNA here is from genome assembly GCF_901001165.1 of Salmo trutta. NCBI lineage: Eukaryota > Metazoa > Chordata > Actinopteri > Salmoniformes > Salmonidae > Salmo > Salmo trutta. Next base: position 17,528,616 of record NC_042994.1, read on the forward strand.
GGTCTCAATGTCGGTCAGAGCCAGCACCACCAGGTTGTAGCAGGCCCGTGATGCGTACAGCAGAACCACCAGGATGCCAATCAATGTCACCTGACACACCGACGTTCCCTGCAACCAATGGTGAGGGAGGTCATGAACTATTATCTGTCACACCCTGATCTGTTTCACCCGTCTTTGTGCTTGTCTCCACCCCTCTCCGGGTGTTGCCCATCTTCCCCATTTCCCCAGTGTATTTATATCTGTGTTCTTTGTTCGTCTGTTGCCAGTTTGTTTTGTTTGTCAAGCATACCAGCGGTTTCTGTTGCTCCTGTCTGTTTCTAGTTTTCCCCGGTTTTGACCATTCTGCCTGCCCTGACCCTGAGCCAGCCTGCAACTCTGTACCTTGTCACATCCGACTGGATTATTGACCTCTGCCTGGCCTGAGACTGCCTGCCGTTCTGTACCTTTTGGACTCTGATCTGGATTACTGACCTCTGTCTGCCCTTGACCTGTCGTTTTGCCTGCCCCCTGTTCTAGTAATAAACCTTTTGTTACTTCAACACTGTCTGCATCTGGGTCTTCCCTGAAACGTGATACCAATCAGCATTAGTATTTACGAGGGGTCACCGTTTAGTGCTACCGAGTTCACACAATTGCCCGCCTCCAAAATATATACAAAGACATTAAATAAAATATAAAACTTTTACTGTTTTTTAAGTTGACCTGAACTGTTTTTATTCTTTGTGTCCTACTTTCAGAATAGCATGACACAGACTTAGTCAATCTTAATGGAAGTCTGGGGCTGTATGTATCAAGTGTCTCAGAGAAGGAGTGCTGATTTAGGATCGCATGGACAGGCAAGACCTGATCCTCGATCAGCAATCCTACTCTGAGATGCTTGATACATACAGCCCCTGATCTACAAGTTCTGAGGTCCTACCTTGGACTCGAGGTATATGCTGGCCAGGGACATCTTAGCCACCTTGTAAAGGCAGACGGACAGCGAGATGGCACAGAGCACGAAGAGCGTATCGTTGATGGTGACTCTGACCAGGACAATGGTCTTGACCTCGGTGGCGGTCATCTTAACCAGCAGGGCACAGGCCAGGTTAACCACCAGGAAGAGAAAACTGACCGCCAAGAAGACCAGATAGAGGGGGAGCCTATGGAAGGAAAGATATGGAAATCTCTGGGCCCTAGTTACAGCCTTTGAAATATGTGAGGGTCCTGTATATGGACAGGAAGAGAGGGGTAAACTCAGTCTACTTACTTGTATTTAAGGAGCTCTGGGGTATACTTGGACTTTGCCTTGAAGTAAACCTGTTTTGGGTGACATCAGAAAGAAAGTTACACTTTGGACATTTTCCCCCAAGAAAACAACAATCAACAACGTGGCCGCTCAGCTGAAGAACCAGTTAATGAATTAATTCTGTCCCCAGATCAGATACATTTGAAGGGATCCTGAAGAAATACAAACAAATTGGACCCCTTTTTCGTTATGTAGACTGACCTCTTATCAGTTAAACCCATGATGTGATGCCAACAGCAGACAAGCAATGCCCTACTGTATTATCTTTTAATAGTAATGTGTGAAGGGAGACAAATGCTGCGAATAGATGTAGCATTGCTCTCTATACAGAGCAGTGGGCATGAGGATGTCAAGCAAGTGTGTGATTGCTGGCGTCTGCAGACAACGGCTGTGTAAGTCTCTATTGTGGGCCACCCCTTTTGAGCCACGTTCCTCTTTAGGTTTCCTTCCTCCTTCTAGAGAGTTTTTCCTGCCCTGCGCTTTCGCTTCTGCTTTGCTTACTCTTTGGGGTCTAAGACGGGTAACTGTAAAGCACTTTGTGACAACTGCTGATGTGAAATCTATATAAAATCATTTAGAAAACGCTAGGTCCTCTAAGTCTATTACAATTGAATTACGTGCCTCTGATATTGATTCACCATCTATACTGAACAAAAATATAAACACAACCTTGTAAAGTGTTGGTTCCACGTTTCATGAGCTGAAATAAAATATACCAGAAATCTTTAGCACAAAAAGCATTTTTCTCTCAAATTTTGTGGACAAATTTGCTTACTTCCATGTTAGTGAGCATTTCTCCTTTGCCAAGATAATCCATCCACCTGACAGGTGTGGCATATCAAGAAGCTGATTAAACGGCATCATAATTACACAGGTGCACCTTGTGCTGGGGACACTAAAAAGAGCACTCTAAAATATGCAGTTTTGTCAAACAACACAGCGTGCAGTTGGCATGCTGACTGCAGGAATGTCCACCAGAGCTGTTGCCAGAGAATTGAATAATCATTTATCTACCATAAGCCGCCTCCAATGTAATTTTAGAGTATTTGGCCGTACATCCAATCGGCCTCACAACTGCAGACCACGTGTAACCACGGCAGTCCAGGACCTCCACATCTGGCTTCTTCAGTTGCGGGATGGTCTCAAAAGAGCGACCCGTACAGCTTTTGAAAATGTGGGTTTGCATAACCAAAGAATTTCTTCACAAACTGTCAGATACCGTCTCAGGGAAGCTCATATGCGTGCTCGTCGTCATCACTGGGGTGGTGATGGCGACGAGCACGCAAATGAGCTTCCCTGAGACTGTTTCTGACAGTTTGTGCAGAAATTCTTCGGTTATGCAAATCCACAGTTTTGGTCTTGACCTGACTTCAGTTCGGCATCGTAACCGACTCCAGTGGGCAAATGCTCCCCTTCAATAGCCACTGGCATGCTGGATAAGTGTGCTCTTCATGGATGAATCCCGGTTTCAACTGTTTCCCGGGCAGATGGCAGACGTCTTGTGGGCAAAGGGTTTGCTGATGTCAAAGTTCTGAACAGAGTGCCCCATGGTGGCAGTGGGGTTATGGTATGGGCAGGCATAAGCTACGAACAACGAACACAATTGCATTTGATCAATGGCAATTTGAATGCACAGAGATACCATGATGAGATCCTGAGGCCCATTGTCGTGCCATTCATCCGCCACGATCACCTCCTGTTTCAGCATGATAATGCATGGACGGCCCCATGTTGCAAGGATCTGTACACAATTCCTGGAAGCTGTAAATGTCCCAGTTCTTCCATGGCCTGCATACTCACCAGACATGTCACCCATTGAGCATGTTTGGGATGCTCTGGATTGACGTGTACGACAGCTTTTCCAGTTCTCGCCAATATCCAGCAACTTTGCACAGCCATCGAAGAGGAGTGGGACAATATCCACAAGCCACAATCAATAGCCTGATCAATTCTATGCAAAGGAGATGTGTCACACTGCATGAGGTAAATGGTGGACACCAGATACTGACTGGTTTTCCCATCCACGTCCCTACCTTTTTTTTAAAGGAATTTGTGACCAACAGATGGATATATATATATATACTCCCAGTCATGTGAAATCCATAGAATAGGGCCCAATGAATTTATTTCATTTGAATGATTTCCTTAAATGAACTGTAACTCAGTAAAATCTTTCAAATTGTTGCATGTTACATTTTATATTTTTGTTCAGTGTATCTAAAAGCAGTATGACTTCTTGTCTGAACCGTGTTGCCCACACCTCACCTCGACGCCCGCTATGATATATTGTAAATAACTAGTTGTATGAATATATAATTGCTAAATGCTGTGTGCACATTGCACAATAAGGTGGCTGTGCTAAGCTGTTAAATAAGGGAAACGTTACTAATCTTGCTTTGCCGGGGCTTCATACCTTTACCCTCCTTTTTCTTTTTCTTGAGCTGTCCCCTCCTCCCCACTGCCTTCACGCCCCTCCCACCACTTACCTCTTCTAGGGGAGCTTTCCCCGTAGGATTGTATATCCCCCCCTATTGAGGATGCCACCATTTCAGCAAAATCAGAAATACCAGTCCACAGCTATTCTGTATACACAACACTCACACATCAATGATTAATCATATTAATACTCTGAACTACTACCTAGACACTGAGACTGAAAAAAAGGGCAGATTGGGTATAAAAAACCCACAACATATAGCATCCAACTGTAATCCAAATTTTGGACCCCAATGGGCCCTCAAAATGGCCCCAATATGGCCCCTTGTGGCCCCCTGAGACCCCCCATTCCCTCAATGTGGCCCCTGGGAGCCCATCCTCACCTGGGCGCAGTAGAGGTTCATGAGGCTCAATGTGAAGAACTGCAGGCAGACGGGGAAGCAGTAGAGCAGCCAGAAGGTGAAGGGACCCAGCGCGTTGGCCGTGACGCAGTCGCGGAAGTAGAAGGAGAAGAGGAGGGCGCGCAACGCGGCCCACAGCAGACACAGGAAGAGGAATGCCGTCTGGTAGCTGAAGCGCTTGTGGCGGTATCGGAGCACCAGCCACAGCTGGGCATAGATGAAGGCAAAGAGGAGAGAGTAGAAGACGGTGTAGGCCACGGTGAGGCCAAGCGTGACGTAGGGCGGGATGGCCGGGGCCATGGTGGGCGGAGGAGGCAGGGAGCCGTTACCGGCTGCTGCCGCTGTGGATGCCGGTTCTGGTGCCGCTGACACCCCCCCGATGGTGCCTTGCTCCACCACCGGGGATGATGACTCCAGGGACATGTCCATCGCTTCTCCATTCATTCTCTGTTCCTCAACGAGGGAGAGAAAGAAGGGAATCCTTTTTTCTTCTGTCTCTCTCAGGCAATGTGTCGCTGGTAGAGACGATGTCTCCCCTCCATGGAGCCTTTGCTTCAGACACACAACCCTGCTGTCTGACTCAGTGTGAGGGAGGGAGACAAAGGAGGGAGGAGAGGGGGGAAAGAGACACTCCCCTCTTTTTGCCGGTGCTCCTTGGAGAGTGGTTGGAGGCTGATGTCACATGACCGTGGCTCGGAGCGTTTCGGTGGCCAAGGGCTCGGCAGCAGGCTGTGATGCATTTGAAGAGGATGGAGGGAGGGTAAAGATGGATCGAGAAAAAGAGAGCGCGAGAGAGAGGTGGGAGGGAGTGAGGGAGAGGTGCACTGACTGTACCTTAGACCACGTGCTGGAGGGACCTGTCATCTGCTCCCATCCCCCTCTTTCATCATAGACAGCATCATCATGCAGTCTGTGCCAATTGTCTTTCTGTCGCCCCTCCCCCATTTTTTTCCTCCTCATTTCTTATTTCCTCCATCCATACTGAAGGTTGTGTAATGGATGTATCTGTGATGGTGGGTGCTTTAAAATATGTCAGTTAACCACTTGGTTGAGTAAGAATTTTGCCCACAAAAATACCCACAATTCTGTTATACACTGAGTGTACAAAGCATGACATAGACTGACCAGGTGAATCCAGGTGAAAGCTATGATCCCTTATTGATATCACTTGTTAAATCTACTTCAATCAGTATCGAGGAAGGGGAGGAGACTGGTTAAAGAAGGATGTTTAAGCCTTGAGACAATTGAGGCAGGGATTGTATGTGCGCCATTCAGAGGGTGAATGAGAAAGACAAAATATTTAAGTGCCTTTGAACGGGGTATGGTAGTAGGTGCCAGGCGCACCGGCTTAAGTGTGTCAAGAACTGAAACGCTGCCGGGTTTTTCAAACTCAACAGTTTCCTGTGTGTATCAAGAATTGTCCACCACCCAAAGGACATCCAGACAACTTGACACAATTGTAGGAAGCATTGGAGTCAACATGGGCCAGCATCCCTGTGGAATGCTTTTGACACTGTGTAGAGTCCATGCCCCGACGAATTGAGGCTGTTCTGAGGGCAAAAGGGGGTGCAACTCAATATTTTGTACACTCAGTGTATATCCTGCCTAGTGGCACTATTGAGCATTGGCCGCACAATTATCATTTTTTTGACTATTCAGCTTCAGATAAATGACTGAGGATGTGTTTTTGGTATAACATACAGTTGAAGTCGGAAGTTTACATACACCTCAGCCAAATACATTTAAACTCAGTTTTTCACAATTCCTGACATTTAATCCTTGTAAAAATTCCCTGTCTTAGGTCAGTTAGGATCACCACTTTATTTTAAGAATGTGAAAAAGAGTAATAGTAGAGAGAATGATTTATTTCAGCTTTTATTTCTTTCATCACATTCCCAGTGGGTCAGAAGTTTACATACACTAATTTTGTATTTGGTAGCGTTGCCTTTAAATTGTTTAACTTGGGTCAAACGTTTCGGGTAGCCTTCCACAAGCTTCTCACAATAAGTTGGGTGAATGTTGTCCTATTCCTCCTGACAGAACCGATTTGAAGGTTTGTAGGCCTCCTTGCTCGCATACGCTTTGCACATACTTTTTCAGTTCTGCCCACACATTGTCTATGGGATTGAGGTCAGGGCTTTGTGATGGCCACTCCAATACCTTTGTTGTCCTTAAGCCATTTTGCCACAACTTTGGAAGTATGTTTGGGGTCATTGTCCATTTGGAAGACCCATTTGCAACCAAGCTTTAACTTCCTGACTGATGTCTTGAGATGTTGCTTCAATATATCCACATAATTTTCCTCCTCATGATGCCATCTATTTTGTGAAGTGCACCAGTCCCTCCTGCAGCAAAGCACCCCCACAACATGATGCTTCCACCCCCGTGCTTCACGGTTGGGATGGTGTTCTTCGGCTTGCAAGCCTCCCAGTTTTTCCTCCAAACATAACAATGGTCATTATTGCCAAACAGTTCCATTTTTGTTTCATCAGACCAGAGGACATTTCTCCAAAAAGTACGATCTTTATCCCCATGTGCAGTTGCAAACCGTAGTCTGGCTTTTTCATGGCGGTTTTGGAGCAGTGGCTTCTTCCTTGCTGAGCGGCCTTTCAGGTTATGTCGATATAGGACTCGTTTTACTGTGGATATAGATACTTTTGTACCTGTTTCCTCCAGCATCTTCACAAGGTCCTTTTCTGTTGTTATGGGATTGATTTACACTTTTCGCACCAAAGTATGTTCATCTCTAGGAGACAGAACGCATCTCCTTCCTGAGCGGTATGATGGCTGTGTGGTCCCATGGTGTTTATACTTGCGTACTATTGTTTGTACAGATGAACGTGGTACCTTCAGGCATTTGGAAATTGCTCCCAAGGATGAACCAGACTTGTGGAGGTCTAAAAAAAAGAATTCTGAGGTCTTGGCTGATTTCTTTTGATTTTCCCATGATGTCAAGCAAAGAGGCACTGAGTTTGAATGTAGGCCTTGAAATACATCCACAGGTACACCTCCAATTGATTCAAATTATGTCAATTAGCCTATCAGAAGCTTCTAAAGCCATGACATCTTTTTCTGGAATTTTCTGGAATAAACTTCTGACCCACTGGAATTGTGATACAGTGAATTCTAAGTGAAATAATCTGTCTGTAAACAATTGTTGGAAAAATGACTTGTGTCATGCACAAAGTAGATGTCCTAACCGACTTGCCAAAACTATAGTTTGTTAACAAGACATTTGTGGAGTGGTTGAAAAACGAGTTTTCATGACTCCAACCTAAGTGTGTGTAAACTTCCGACTTTAACTGTATTATAAGCCTACTACGCTTCAGTATTTTTTGTCTCTGGATTCACAGACACCCATATGTCACCTACGTATATTTTGACATGGCCTATTAATTACCGAGACACCCTCTACAACCACTGTGATTATTATTTGACTCTGCTGGTATTCTATTAACATTTGAACATTTTGAAGAACGATTTGGCATTAATGTCCATGTACTCTTATAATCTCCACCCTGCACAACCAGAAGAGGACTGGCCACCCCTCAGAGCCTGGCTTCTCTCTAGGGTTCTTCTTGCATTGCTTGCTGTTTAGGGTTGTAGGCTGGGTTTCTGTATAAGCACGTTGTGTCATCTGCTGATGTAAAAAGGGCTTTATAAATACATTTGATTGATTGATTGATAGATTTTTTCTCTTTTTATTATGCACTATGATTTGCCATTTACCTTGAAATATATTATCGTTATGATTTGTTTTATATTGTTATCTCAATGAGCCACTAGGCTATAAATAAGATTTAAGTGCAATAGTCAGGTCACTGAGGAAGACATCAGCTTGATGTCGAAACATCAGTCACCTGTCCACATCCTGTACAATGGATTAAAGTGAGCAATAAGAAATCAATCTCTGCCTTTTTTGTTCAGTGTTCCAACTCCTTTTTACCTCGAATAAGTCCTTTTGGATGATTTTCTCTGTAAGCCACTCTTGTGATTTTTGTCCTTGTTGTTGAGCACCCCTCCTTTCCTTTGTTTGCTGAAGCGCGAAGGGCCACCTGAACTCTATGCTACAGTATACTGTATACTATTATATTCTGTTATGTAAAATATGAATGAATCATTATGTGATCTTGTGAAACATTGATTCAGCTTTATTCTTAATTTACTAAACCAGCACCATTGTGAGAACGGACAATCTTCTATTTGTAATAATAATAAGTGATGAGTATCACTATTAGGCGTAGGCAATAGAACTTGATGAGGGTTATTTTAAGCGATGTAAGCACCCTCAGAATCATGGTGCTGGAAGGACAGCACCGTAACCAAGTGGTCACAATGACTGGAACGAACTGCAAAAATCACTGAAGCTGGAGACTCATATCTCCCTCACTAGCTTTAAGCACCAGCTGTCAGAGCAGCTCACAGATCACTGCACCTGTACATAGCCCATCTGTAAACAGCCCATCTATCTACCTCATCCCCATACTGTATTTATTTATTTATCTTGCTCCTTTGCACCCCAGTATCTCTACTTGCACATTCATCTTCTGCACATCTAGCATTCCAGTGTTTAATTGCTATATTGTAATTACTTCGCCACCACGGCCTATTTATTGCCTTAACTTACCTCATTTGCACTCACTGTATATAGACTTTTTTAGTTTTCTTTTTTTTGTACTGTATTATTGACTGTATGTTTTGTTTATTCCATGTGTAACTCTGTGTTGTTGTATGTGTCGAATTGCTATGCTTTATCTTGGCCAGGTCGCAGTTGCAAATGAGAACTTGTTCTCAACTAGCCTACCTTGTTAAATAAAGGTGAAATAAAATAAATAAAAAACATATCATTCTGAATTCCACTGTGCAAGAGGGGGTCCGTGGAGTTTTATGAACTTCAAGGCAGACACGCAGTGAATTTGGATCCTAGATCTCGTTGGTGGGATGATCAGGTTCATGCGGTGGATTAGTTTGTCTGCCTACACGATAGAGGTGGTGCATTTCTATAAGCTAAGCACTCAGACAGTAGGGCGAGTTCAAGTGTGTCGTACATGGGCCCCAAGCCCATAACAAACTGTTTTGAGGGACAGGCGTTTCTAGCAACCCCTCGTAGAGTTTTTTGTTGGTGGCTGTTCTTGTTAAGTCGGATTTGGTCCAACCGATCGATGGGCCTCTGCACACGAGCCTACAGTATTCATCATTTGCGCCACCGCCAGAGAGAGAGAAAAGACAGGGAAGAAACCACCATTTACCTACCTACAGTGTATTCATTCGGAAGGTATTCAGACCCCTTCTCTTTTTCTATATTTTGTTATGTCACAGTCTTATTCTAAAATTGATTAAATATTTTTTTGCTCTCATCAATCTACACACAATATCTCATAATGACAAAGCAAAAACAGGTTTTTATACATTTTTGCAAATTAATACAAATACTAAAACAGAAATACCTTATTTACATAAGTATTCACAACTTTTTGCTATGATACTTAAAATTGAGCTCAGGTCCATCCTGTTTCCATTGATCATCCTTAAGATATTTCTACAACTTGTTTGGAGTCCACCTGGGGTAAATTCAATTGATTGAAAATTATTTGGAAAGCCACACACCTGTCTATATAAGGTCCTACAGCTGATCCCACAGTGCATGTCAAAACAAAAACCAAGCCATGAGGTTTAAAGAATTGTCCATAGAGCTCCGAGACAGGATTGTGTCGAGGCACAGATCTGCAGAGAAGAATGGGAGAAACTCCCCAAATACAGGTGTGCCATACTTGTAGCATCATACCTGAATAATTATGGTTTTGAATAATTATGTAAATGTATTATTTCAGGTTATTTTTTTCTCATAAAAAAAAAGTTTTTTTGCTTTGTCATTATGGGGTATTTTGTATAGATTGGTGATGGGGAAAATGTATTTAATCCATTTTAGAATAAGGCTGTAACAAAATGTGGAAAAAGTCAAGGGGTCTGAATAATTTTACACATATCAGTTATACAAGCTAACAACCAGCATAGATAACAAGCTGGCTTGCTAGCTAGCTAACAATAATACCTAGCTAACTAGCTAGTTCACAAGACTAGCCATGGCTGTGGTATTAGGGGCGGCACGCAGCCTGGGAGATAGAGCTGCCTGTCAGGCATTAGTCAGGCCTTAAATGCCCCACGAGCGCATTACAATCAAAGCAGCCACAGGGCTCCTTGATGATGTGGTTATCGTGCATCTGAACAAATTAATGGATGATGCGAGGTACTTTTGATGATCTCCTGATCTTGACAAAACATAACAATTTGTGATGTAGTGATCTCGACATAATGAGGGATTTGTTTTATTTTTTATTCATATGTCCTCTCTGGACTTCCGAAACAATCTCACCGGAGAAAGCATCCCAGTGAGCGAAACAGCGAACCTCTGTCTTACTATATGTAGCCCATGTATCTGATGCTGTCTGGACAATAGAGTATAGAATGTTTATTTGTCTAATGGGGATCCAAATAAACAAATACATTTACATGTCATACAATCTTTTTCCAGACAGCATCAGATACATGGGCTACATATAGTAAGACAAAGGGTCGCTGTTTTGCTCGCTCGGATGCTTTATCTGAGATTGATGCGTATTTCTGTTGGCGCACGTCTTGGTCAAATAAATTATCAATAGTAAAATATTTTATAAGGACGGCAATGAGGTAAGGTAAGACGGGCCAGGCCCCTGAGGCCCGCCCAGGCCCCTAAGGGCCACCCATAATGCCGGCCCTGCCGATAGGTACTTATTACAGTAAGAGGCTGTTCCTTCTCTTGCTAGAACAAAGGACTACCTGCTGTGTACTGACCTGATACCGACGAACCTACCGTTTCTTCTTGTAGAATTGGCAGTGGCCAACAACTTGACTTTGGGCCAATCAGAGAGCTCGAACATTCATGTGGGGGAGCCGACAGGAGTGACAATTAAAAAGGAAAAACCAGGGCATTTTTTTCCAGCCTAATCTAATTGTTCTAAAACAATAAAGCAGCATAATGCATTTTTTTTCTGGAGAAAGACTTTGGAGTTTTGTGCTGGAATAAGGATTTTTTGTTAGTGCACATTATCAAACCCATCTTATTAGTTACTTAGCGATTACTGAGCAAGGCAGTCACACACACTTCTTATGAAACAAATGGGGTGGTCAGTGCAGCACAATGTAGCACTAAATGCTTTTAGAACAACAGCTTGCTAACTGTAATGATGGGGCGGTGAATTGAAGCAGGTGAAATGTTTTAATAAAACAACAAAACCAAGAACACAACACTAACATAAGGCAGTACGCCGAGACACAAGAATAATACCAACTGGTGAGTGAACCTGGGAGAGTGACATATACAGGGGAGGAAATGATGAAGGTAATGGAGTCCAGGTGTGAATCATAGTGATTAACAGGTGTGCGTAATGATGAGTGCCAGGTGTGCGTAATGATGAATCCCAGGACCGGTGGTTAGTACTCTGGCGACATTGTACGCCGGAGGGGAGGAGCAGACATGACAGTATCAAACAACGCTACTGCCACCTTCTGGTTTGGAGTGGCTGATGACTTCAATGTCTCTGCTGTGTCAACACAAAAGAGATTGACTGCCGACACTGTTCAGGTGCTACTCACTGGGCACACAACTTCAACGTGGAAATGTAGGTAGTATTTGGTTGAGACGATGATCAATGAGATTTCAACTTTTATTCACCCAGTCAAAAAGACAGACAGGAGTTTGTGAATTCCCAACATGTTATCACTGTGCTTTCAACCATCTAAAAGCACAATCACATTCCAATGGAAGAACAATGTCTGATTTTTGGTTTAGTTCTCATCTAAATGTGTTATTACTGTGCTTTCAACCGTTTAAAAGCACAACAATGTTGAAATGGGAATACAATTTCAAATATTTTGTATTTATACAACAATTTAACGTGTTATCACTGAGCTTCATGTTATTGCACAACCAAATGACCTGGATTGCAGTTGAGATAACATTCAAAGTACATAGTGCAAGTGAGTAGCGCTGTTCGCACAGATTATTATAGCAATTGTGAAGAACTCCACAGACCTGCAACCTTTGAATGCCATCTTGAACTTGCACATTTTCTATGATTACATAAGACATTTAGTAACGATAACCTCAAAATGTGGCCATGGATGTGTTACTAATTTTAAGGTTAAATAAATACTGTTACATTAGTTTGTAAGATAGGCTTAACTTTAGTCTATTTATTGTATTACAAAAGTAATATTGAATTGTGTTTGGTTGACAACGCAACCAACTATCAACATTTAAAGGAGAAGATGTGCTTGGATATTTGCATCTGAGCCACTGGCTTAATCCAAATTTTTGGTTGAGATGGAGTTTTGAATCCAGCATATCAATTATTAATTTGTAGTCAAACTGGAATTAAAGCCAGACTAAGTGTCACACCCTGATCTGTTTCACCTGTCTTTGTGATTGTCTCTGGTGTATTTATCCCTGTGTTTCCTGTCTCTCTGTGCCAGTTCGTCTTGTTTTGCCAAGTCAACCAGCGTTTCTCCTAGCTACTATTTTTCTCAGTCTCTGTTTATTCCTAGCCCTCCTGGTTTTGAACCTTGCCTGCCCTGACGCCGAATCCGCCTGCCTGACCACTCTGCCTGTCCTGACCTCGAGCCTGCCTATCCCTTGGTACTGTTTGAACTCTGACCTGGTTTATGAACTCTTGCTTGTCCCCGACCTGCCTTTTGCCTACCCCTTTTGGTATAATAAATATCGGAGCTCAACCATCTGCCTTGTGCCCTTATACTAAGTCAGTGGCACAGATCTCTCCAATGCAGAAAAAAATGGACTAGTAAAGGCCAAGTGTACTACTTTTGTGATTTTTTTTTAACTAAATGTATTCTTTTTACCCCCTTTTTTGTGATATCCAATTGGTAGTTACAGTCTTGTCCCATCGCTGCAACTCCTGTACGGACATGGGAAGGTCGAGAGCCATGCGTCCACCGAAACACGACCAAAAACACAACCAAACACGAAATCTTTCTAATTGAGAGGGGTCAAATACTTATTTCCCTCATTACAATGCAAATCAATTTATAAATTTTTTTACATGCGTTTTTCTGGATTTTTTTGTTGTTATTCTGTCTCTCACTGTTCAAATAAACCTACCATTAAAATTATAAGAGAGAATTATAAATTATAGTGGGCAAACGTACAAAATTAGCAGGGGGATCAAATACTTTTTTCCCTACGGACAACATAGAGCTAGCGGGATTTTCCATGCACCGGCCGAACAGAGGCGCTACCTCTGGTAGACAAGGGGTGTGTGTCAAGAAGCGGCAACTGCTCGGCATCTGACCGTAAGGCGCCACGGTCAGATGTCGACTGATCATTTCTGTCAGTGCGCGAACGTACAAAATTAGCAGGGGATCAAATACTTTTTTCCCTCACTGTATGTTTTCCAGTTCTTGAAATACCTTGCAAATGCAATTTATTTCTACGTGTAAATTGAAATGGTCTATTCATTCCTTTTATATTTTAGTAGATGCTCTTATCCAGAGCAATTTACAGCAGTGACTACATAAATGTTTCTACTGGTCCCCGGTGGGAATTGAACCCAAAACCCTAGCATTGAATGTGAATGGCGAATGGCACCGAAGAACATGACTGATGTTTTACATTCTCCCAAACAATTGTGCTATTTATTTATTTATTTTTGGCGTTTTGTGTAACTTATTTCTTAACTTATTGTGTACATAATGTTGTTGCTACCGTCTCTTATGACCGAAAAGAGCTTCTGGACATCAGAACAGCGATTACTCACCTTGAACTGGAAGAAACGTTTTACTTCAATAAGTCCGACGAGAAGGATATCCTGCTTTCACTGGAACAGGCCCAAATCCACCTCTTTTGCGTGAAGAAAAGACGCCGGAAATGGGGACGCAGATCGGGAATCCTTCTGAGAATCCGGATGCGAGCGAGTAAACTCCCAAATCTTTCCATTCTTCTTGCTAACGTGCAATCATTGGAAAATAAAATTGATGACCTACTATTAAGATTATCCTACCAACAGGACATTAAAAACTGTAACATCTTATGTTTCACCAAGACGTGGCTGAACGAAGATACGGACAACATAGAGCTAGCGAGATTTTCCATGCACCAGCCGAACAGAGGCGCTACCTCTGGTAAGACAAGGGGTGTGTGTCAAGAAGCGGCAACTGCTCGGCATCTGACCGTAAGGCGCCACAGAGGGTAGTGCGAATGGCCCAGTACATCACTGGGGCCAAGCTTCCTGCCATCCAGGACCTATATAACAGGCGGTGTCAGAGGAAGGCCCCTAAAATTGTCGGAGACTCCAGTCACCCAAGTTATAGACTGTTTTCTGTGCTACCGCACGGCAAGCGGTACCGGAGCGCCAAGTCTAGGACCAAAAGGCTCCTCAACAGCTTCTACCCCCACGCCATTAGACTGCTGAACAATTCATAAAAATTGCCACCAGACAATTAACATTGACCCCCCCCCCCTTTTTGTACACTGCTGATACTCACTGTTTGTTTGGGAGCTATGCATAGTCACTTTCCCCCACCTACATGTACAGATTACCTCAACTAGCCTACACACTGACCTGATACCGGTGCCCCCTGTATATAGCCTCGTTATTGTTATTCTTATTGTGTTACTTTTTATTATAACTTTTTATTTTTGCCTACTTGGTAAATATGTTTTTCTTCTTGAACTGCACTGTTAGTTAAGGGCTTGTAAGTAAGCATTTCATGGTGAAGTCTGCACTTGTATTTGGTGCATGTGGCAAATAAAGTTTGATTTGATTGCAAGGGAATTGAAACCACAACCCTAGCATTGCAAGTGCCATGCTTACAATTTCAACTGTTGAATCCTATAAGATACTGTTCTTATACAACAACATTTTTTGCCAGTGGAGATGCTGAAAAAATGTTTTGGCCCGTGCTACAGATGTCTATATGTGTCCATTAATAATAGTAAAGGCCCAGTGCACTACTTTTGTGAAAGAATGTATATGCTCAGCACCCTCAGCACCCATACTTCCCGTGGCTATGCTGTTGGGGCATTTAAAGCAGGCCTTAACCCCCTAGAGTTGATGTCCATGCCCCCGTGGAAATCTAACTGGCATAACAATTAAAAATCCCCATAAAAATCTGTCGGTTTAAGCTAGCAATATCTGTTTGTTTTTGCATTATATGCGTCTCAATACATCGCATCTGCCAATGTCGCACTTCTGCATCTGCGGTGAAAAGTGACAGAGCTAGACCGTTTATCAGACCATGAAACATCCCAAAAATCGGTCTTCTCACAAAATTGTCTGAAGGGAGATTGGCCCCTATATGGAAAGATGAGACTCTCACGAACACGATGGTGTTCTCTGTTTTGCTCTACGACCCCCACAAGCACCTTGGGACTCGTCTGAAGTTGGTACAGCCAATCTGCCAACTTCTGTCTGTAGCATCCGAACAGTTTGGGCTACACACTAATGACCCTTTTGTGGAAAGGTGAGACTCTCACAAACAAGTACATGTCAGTTGTTTTGCTCTAGTACGCCCACATGCCTCACAAGACTCGTATGAAGGTCCCCCGGTACCAGTTAAAAAAATGAATGGAAGTATATATGGATTCTGTTTATTGCCACAAATACGGGGTTAAATACGTAAAAAAGAAATGAATACGTTTCCTGATCTTTCTTATATCTCTCAGATATAGGACAGACACTTCAGAACAAACTTCCTTTAGGTTTTTTTGGAGGGACTATCTGTTGTTCCATGTAGTGAATCTGTTATTCAATGCATTTGTATGGGCTAATAGCAGTAAGGCCAAAACATATTTTTTAAATATATTTTGTAGACTTCAAGGGGTCTTAAAATTCAAAATCAAATAGCTAAATGATCCTTGGTATGACCTTCTTAAAACAATTCCATATAGCTTAGTACGGCTATTCCCAAACTGGGGTAAGCCCACACCCCCAGGGGTACGCGCAATGTCGTCTGGGTTACGCCAAATAAAAATGCGATTCACATTTTCAAACAGTCTATTTAGATTATCCAACAGGGCTATACATTTGGGTGATGTTTTTTTCTCGCCTGAGTAGCCTCATTTCACTGCCAAAAATTAAATTTAACCATCTAGTGTTCAGCAAAATAACAACACAATGTCAAATACTGTCACGTCCTGACCAGCAGAGGGCGTATTGTGTTAGTCTTGGTCAGGATGTGGCAGGTGGTTTGTGTTTGTTAAATGTTGGGTTGGTGATTGGGACTTCCAATTGAAGGCAGGTGTGTTGAGTTGCCTTTGATTGGAAGTCATATATGGGTGTGTGTGTTTTTCTTTGGGGTTGTGGGTGGTTGGTTTTGCACTGCGTTTAATAGCCTGCAGAACTGTTGCTGTCGTGATCTTTATTGTTTTGTCAAGTGGATGCTTTACTCCTTTTTTTAAATTAAAAATATGAGTATCCAAATACCTGCTGCGCCTTGGTCTTCTCTCCAGTACGACATTTTCTGTGACAGAACCACCCACCACCAAACCAGGACCAAGCAGCGTAAGAGGAAGGAGCAGCGCCAGGAGGAACGTAAGGAATGGACCTGGCAGGACGAAAGACAATTCTGGGAGGACAAGTTAAGGGAGCTTAGGAAACCCGAGAGGCAGCCCCAAGATTTTTTTTGGGGGGGACACACGGGTAGTTTGGCCAGGCCAAGGAAGAGCCGTAAGCCAGCTACCCGTGACTACAGGGAGGTGCGTATGAGGTGGAGGGCGCCATGTTACGCTGAGGTACGCACCATCTCGCCTATACGGACGCACAGCCCAGTCCGCCCGGTACCAGCGCCCCGCAGGTGCCAGGGCAAGGTGAGCATTGAGCCGGAAGGGGTGATGCCAACCCTGCACTCAAGACCGCCAGTGCGCCCTTTCGGTCCGGTGTTTCCCGCTAGACGCACTAGCATGGAGGCGCGTGTCTCCAGGCTGGCATGTCCAGTACCAGCCCCACGCATCAGGAATCTAGTGCGTCAGCCCAGCCTCGCCAGTCAACAGTCACCAGAGCTGCCCGCCAGTAAAGAGTCACCAGAGCTGCCCGCCAGTCGTATGTCGCCAGAGCTGCCCGCCAGTCGTAAGTCGCCAGAGCTGCCCACCAGTCAGGAGTCGCCAGAGCTGCCCGCCAGTCGTAAGTCGCCAGAGCTGCCCGCCAGTCGTAAGTCGCCAGAGCTGCCCGCCAGTCGTAAGTCGCCAGAGCCGCCCGCCAGTCAGGAGTCGCCAGAGCCGCCCGCCAGTCAGGAGTCGCCAGAGCCGCCCACCAGTCAGGAGTCGCCAGAGCCGCCGCCAGTCAGGAGTTGCCAGAGCCGCCCGCTAGTCAGGAGCCGCCAGAGTGGCCCGTCTGCCCGTCTGCCCGAGTGGCCCGTCTGCCCGGAGATGCCCGAGTGGCCCGTCTGCCCGGAGATGCCCGAGTGGCCCGACTGCCCGGAACTGCCAGAGTGGCCCGACTGCCTGGAACTGCCAGAGTGGCCCGACTGCTCGGAACTGCCAGAGTGGCCTGCCTGTTCGGGGCTGCCAGAGTGCCCTGCCTGTCTGGATCTGCCAGAGTGGCCCGACTGCCCGGAACTGCCAGAGTGGCCCGCCTTTCGGGGCTGCCAGGGTGCCCTGCCTGTCTGGATCTGCCAGAGTGGCCCGACAGTCCGGATCTGCCAGAGTGGCTTGCCTGTTCGGGGCTGCCAGAGTGCCCTGCCTGTCTGGATCTGCCAGAGTGGCCTGCTTGTTCGGGGCTGCCAGAGTGCCCTGCCTGTTCGGAGCTGCCAGAGTGGCCCGTCAGTCATGATCAGCCCGAGTGGCCCTCCTGTCCTCCGGCCCAGCCCGAGTGGCCCTTCTGTCCTCCGACCCAGCCCGAGTGGCCCTCCTGTCCTCCGGCCCAGCCCGAGTGGCCCTCCTGTCCTCCGGCCCAGCCCGAGTGGCCCTCCTGTCCTCCTGCCCAGCCCGAGTGGCCCTCCGGTCCTCCGGCCCAGCCCGAGTGGCCCCCCTGTCCTCCGGCCCAGCCCGAGTGGCCCGCCTGTCCTCCGGCCCAGCCCGAGTGGTCCGCCTGTCCGCCGGCCCAGCCCGAGTGGCCCGCCTGTCCTCTGGCCCAGCCCGACTGGCCCGCATGTCTTCCGACCCAGCCAGAGTGGTCTGTCTGCCAGGGTCAGCCCGAGTGGCCCGTCTGCCCGGCGCAGCTATCGGCTCCACCAAAGTGGGCGACGCCGAAGGTGGATCGAGGTCCACGTCCTGCACCTGAGCCACCTCCAGGATAGGTGGGTTGGGGAGGGAGGGTGTAGCACAGTGCCGTCGGTGACGGCAGCCACCCTCCCTTCCCTCCCTTATTGTTTAGGGGTTATTGTTTGTTGGTTTTGTTGGGGTATTGGGGATTTTCTTGTGTTTTCTTTTTTTAGGTGCATCCCGGGGTCTGCACCTTGAGGGGGGGGTACTGTCACGTCCTGACCAGCAGAGGGCGTATTGTGTTAGTCTTGGTCAGGATGTGGCAGGTGGTTTGTGTTTGTTAAATGTTGGGTTGGTGATTGGGACTTCCAATTGAAGGCAGGTGTGTTGAGTTGCCTTTGATTGGAAGTCCTATATAGGTGTGTGTGTTTTTCT
Source organism: Salmo trutta (assembly GCF_901001165.1). Taxonomy (NCBI): domain Eukaryota; kingdom Metazoa; phylum Chordata; class Actinopteri; order Salmoniformes; family Salmonidae; genus Salmo; species Salmo trutta. The sequence continues at coordinate 17,547,367 of NC_042994.1, forward strand.
TTGGGGTTGTGGGTGGTTGGTTTTGCACTGCGTTTAATAGCCTGCAGAACTGTTGCTGTCGTGATCTTTATTGTTTTGTCAAGTGGATGCTTTACTCCTTTTTTTAAATTAAAAATATGAGTATCCAAATACCTGCTGCGCCTTGGTCTTCTCTCCAGTACAACATTTTCTGTGACAAATACAGGTAGCCCAGTCAAATAATTAACATCCAATCACATTAACCGTTACTCTCTCACAGGAATTCCCCTAACGGTCCATATTTAGCCAAACGTAGCTGCTGCTCATTCCGTTTTCTCGAAAATTGATAAATGGTTGAAAAAAGTAAGGCATAGAGACACATACCAGCTCTAGTGGTAGTACTGCTACTACCAGCAGTACTATACCTGCACTGTTTCACGACACATCAGTGACATGGCAGGAGATGTTTTGAAACAATTACTGCTTCACATACAAGCCAGTGAATTCTACGCGTTACAGCTGGACGAGTCAACAGACGTGACGGGCCTGGCACAGCTCCTGGTATATGTCCGTTACGTTTATGTGGGGTCAATTAAGGAAGACATCCTCTTCTGCAAACCAATGGAAACCAGGACAACAGGAGAGGATATTTTTAAAGTACTGGAAGACTTTGTGACATCAAATGGACTTTGGTGGTCAAGATGTGTTGGTATCTGTACTGATTGCGCAAAAGCCATGGCAGGGAGACATAGTGGAGGGGTAACACGTGTGCAAGCAGTTGCTCCCAACGCCACTTGAGTACACTGCAGCATCCACCGAGAGGCTCTTGCTGCCAAGGGAATGCCTGACAGCTTGAAAGACGTTTTGGACACTACAGTGAAAATGGTTAACTTTCTTAAAGCAAGGCCCCTGAACTCTCGTGAATGATCTGAAACTAGGATTACAAGGACTTCTCCACAACTATATTCAATGTGCGGGACAAAATTGAGGCTATGATTAAGAAGTTGGAGCTCTTCTCTGTCTGCATTAACAAGGACAACACACAGGTCTTTCCATCATTGTATGATTTTTTGTGTGCAAATGAACTCAAGCTTACGGACAATGTCAAATGTGATATAGCGAAGCACCTGAGTAAGCTGGGTGCGCAATCACGCAGTTACTTTCCCAAGACGGACGACACAAATCAAATCAAATTTAATTATAAAGCCCTTCTTACATCAGCTGATGTCACAACGTGCTGTACAGAAACCCAGCCTAAAACCCCAAACAGCAAGCAATGCAGGTGTTGAAGCACGGTGGCTAGGAAAAACTCCATAGAAAGGCCAGAACCTAGAAAGAAACCTAGAGAGGAACCAGGCTGTGAGGGGTGGCCAGTCCTCTTCTGGCTGTGCCGGGTGGAGATTATAACAGAACATGGCCAAGATGTTCAAATGTTCATAGATGACCAGCAGGGTCAAATAATAATAATCACAGTGGTTGTTGAGGGTGCAACAGGTCAGCACCTCAGGAGTAAATGCCATTTGGCTTTTCATAGCCGGTCATTCAGAGTATCTCTATCGCTCCTGCTGTCTCTAGAGAGTTGAAAACAGCAGGTCTGGGACAGGTAGCATGTCCACTGAACAGGTCAGGGTTCCATAGCCGCGTCCAGAACCGTTGAAACTGGAGCAGCAGCACGACCAGGTGGACTGGGGACAGCAAGGAGTCCTCGGGCTCAGGTCCTCCGAGAGAGAGAAAGAGAGAAAAAGAGAGAAAGAGAGAGAGAATTAGAGAGAGCATACTTAAATTCACACAGGACACCGGATAAGACAGAAGAAATACTCCACATATAACAGACTGATCCTAGCCCCCCGACATATAAACTACTGCAGCATAAATACTGGAGGCTGAGATAGGAGGATTCGAGACAGGAGGGTTCACAAACAACTGGATTCGTTATCCCTTTTATGCCCTGCCTAAAGTCCACTTATCGATATCTGAACAAGAAAGCCTCATCAAAATTGCAACAAGTGGTTCTGTGAAAATTAAATTTAATAAGAAGCCATTGCCAGATTTCTGGATAGGGCTGTGCTCAGAGTATCCTGCCTTGGCAAATCACGCTATTAAGACACTGATGCTCTTTGCAACCACGTATCTATGTGAGAGTGGATTCTCGGCCCTCACTTGCATGAAAACTAAATACAGGCACAGACTGTGTGTGGAAAATGATTTAAGACTGAGACTCTCTCTAATACAACCCAACATTGCAGAGCTATGTGCATCCCTTTCAAGCACACCCTTCTCATTAACCTGTGGTGAGTTATTCACCATTTTTTATCAGCAAATAAGGTTTTATACGTAAGATGGTTAAATAAAGAGGAACATTATTGAGTAGTATTATATTATTATTTGTGCTCTGGTCCTATAAAAGCTCTTTGTCACTTCCCACGAGCCGGGTTGTGACATAAACTCACACTCATTCTTGTGTTTAATAAATGTATCGTATAGTGTGTGTGGCAGGCTTACAATGATGGCAAAAAACAACATTTGAGAGTGTGCTGACCCTTGTGCTAGAGGGGGTACGCAGCTGAAGGTTGAATGTTTGAAGGGGTACGGGACTATAAAAAGTTTGGGAACCACTGGCTTAGTAGAACCCCTCCCTCGGCTTAGACAGGGCTTATTGAGCTGAGACTCATCTTTATCGGCTGGCCTAGCCTTCCTCCTAGACTGATTGTTACTTTTATGATTTGGTTATATATATATTATATATATACTGCTCAAAAAAATAAAGGGAACACTTAAACAACACATCCTAGATCTGAATGAAAGAAATAATGTTATTAAATACTTTTTTCTTTACATAGTTGAATGTGCTAACAACAAAATCACACAAAAAGAATCCAATTTAAAAATGGAAATCCAATTTATCAACCCATGGAGGTCTGGATTTGGAGTCACACTCAAAATTAAAGTGGAAAACCACACTACAGGCTGATCCAACTTTAATGTAATGTCCTTAAAACAATGAGGCTCAGTAGTGTGTGTGGCCTCCACGTGCCTGTGTGACCTCCCTATAACGCCTGGGCATGCTCCTGATGAGATGGCGGATGGTCTCCTGAGGGATCTCCTCCCAGACCTGAACTAAAGCATCCGCCAACTCTTGGACAGTCTGTGGTGCAACGTGGCGTTGGTGGATGGAGCGAGACATGATGTCCCAGATGTGCTCAATTGGATTCAGGTCTGGGGAACGGGCGGGCCAGTCCATAGCATCAATGCCTTCCTCTTGCAGGAACTGCTGACACACTCCAGCCACATGAGGTCTAGTATTGTCTTGCATTAGGAGGAACCCAGGGCCAACCGCACCAGCATATGGTCTCACAAGGGATCTGAGGATCTCATCTCGGTACCTAATGGCAGTCAGGATACCTCTGGCGAGCACATGGAGGGCTGTGCGGCCCCCCAAAAATGCCACCCCACACCATGACTGACCCACTGCCAAACCGGTCATGCTGGAGGATGTTGCAGGCAGCAGAACGTTCTCCACGGCGTCCCCAGACTCTGTCACGTCTGTCACATGTGCTCAGTGTGAACCTGCTTTCATCTGTGAAGAGCACAGGGCGCCAGTGGCGAATTTGCCAATCTTGGTGTTCTCTGGCAAATGCCAAACGTCCTGCACGGTGTTGGGCTATAAGCACAACCTCCACCTGTGGACGTCGGGCCCTCATACCACCCTCATGGAGTCTGTTTCTGACCGTTTGAGCAGACACATGCACATTTGTGGCCTGCTGGAGGTCATTTTGCAGGGCTCTGGCAGTGCTTCTCCTGCTCCTCCTTGCACAAAGGTGGAGGTAGCGGTCCTGCTGCTGGGTTGTTGCCCTCCTACGGCCTCCTCCACATCTCCTGATGTACTGGCCTGTCTCCTGGTAGTGCCTCCATGCTCTGGACACTACGCTGACAGACACAGCAAACCTTCTTGCCACAGCTCGCATTGATGTGCCATCCTGGATGAGCTGCACTACCTGAGCCACTTGTGTGGGTTGTAGACTCCGTCTCATGCTACCACTAGAGTGAAAGCACCGGCAGCATTCAAAAGTGACCAAAACATCAGCCAGGAAGCATAGGAACTGAGAAGTGGTCTGTGGTCCCCACCTGCAGAACCACTCCTTTATTGGGGGTATCTTGCTAATTGCCTATCATTTCCACCTGTTGTCTATTCCATTTGTACAACAGCATGTGAAATTTATTGTCAATCAGTGTTGCTTCCTAAGTGGACAGTTTGATTTCACAGAAGTGTGATTGACTTGGAGTTACATTGTGTTGTTTAAGTGTTCCCTTTATTTTTTTGAGCAGTGTATATGTGTATGTATTTTTTATTTGTATTTTTCATGCACTTTAAGATTATTCTTGTATAATGAAAAACGCTTTACAAATGTCATTCATTATAATAATAATAGTTATTATTATAATTCTTAATTATGGCCGATATCCAAAGATTCTACAATGAAACGTCACATTAAATAGAGCATGGAGCATTGTTGTTGCGTCCATCTCCAAATTAGCGTGCACCATAACATTTTTATAATCTCTATGGCGCACACCTTATCCCAAAAATGTTTGTGTCAGCTTTCACCTGAGGTTTGCTTAGAATTTGAAATGTGAATTCTAATAATTCTTATTCCATAGTTTTAGGCATATGTGATATTTTATTAAATTCAGCCCAAAATAAAAATGTTTTAGCACACAATGCCTGTTGTTTTCAACTGTACAGGCTTCCTTATTTTAATTTTGTCATTTAGGTTAGTATTGTGGAGTAACTACAATTTTGTTGATTCATCCTCAGTTTTCTCCTATCACAGCCATTGAACTATGTAACTATTTTAAAGAAACCTTTGACCTCATGGTGAAATCCCTTAGTGGTTTCCTTCCTCTCCGTCAACTGAGTTAGGAAGGATGCCTGTATCTTTATAGTGGCTGGGTGTATTGATACACCATCCAAACTGTAATAATAACTTCACCATGCTCAAAGGGAGTCTGCTTTTTTTTATCTACCAATGGTTCCCTTCTTTGTGAGGCATTGGAAAACCTCCCTGGTCTTTGTGGTTGAATCTGTGTTTGAAATTCACTGTTCGACTGAGGGATCTTAGAGATAATTGTATCTGTGGGGTGAAGAGATGATGTTGTAATTCAAAAATCAATCACACAGTGAGTCCATACAACTTACTATCTGACTTGTTAAGCAAATGTTTACTCCTGAAGATATTTAGGCTTTCTATAACAAAGGGGTTGAGTACTTATTGACTCAAGACATTCAAACTTTACATTTTGAATGTTTTTTATTTCTTTCAAAAACTCAATTCCACTTTGAAATTACAGGGTATTGTGTGTAGATCGGTGACACAGCATCAAAATGTAATCAATTGTAAATTGATTCAGGCTATAACACAACATTTGGAGAAGGTCAAGGGGTGTGAATTCTTTCTGAAGGCACTGTAAACAGCAACATGCACATTTGACAGATACAAATGCTTACATGGTATATACAAGATAAATGTATGTCACAAAAACGAAAAAAAATTAAGCGCCTTGCTATACAAGATGAACATAAGTCACACAAATAAATGTTCATTAAAAAGCCTACTGATGTCGGTACAAATCTGTTAGTAGCATTCTTGGTTTTAAGAGGTAAAGACCTGAGTCTGCGCCAAATAATCTGAGTTAAAGAATCGGACTAAATCAAATCAATCTTTATTAAAAGTTTAGTCCTATACTTTAACTTGGATTTTTGGTTGAGATGGAGACGTGAATCCAACATATCAATTATTCATTTGTAGACAGACTGGAATTAAAGCCGGACTAAGTCAGTGGCACCGATGGAACTATCCAAGCAGAAGATACATCTCCTTCAAATGTTGATATTTGGTTGCATTAACAACCAAACACAATGCAATGTCCAGTTTGACAATTGATATGTTGGATTTTACACTTAGATTCCAAGTACACAATACTTGAAACAATGTTGAGTCAACCAGTGGGAAGTGAAGGCCTGATTTAAAATTATAATAACTGCCATTATGAAAGCCACATCTTCCCCTCTTTGACTTTACTTATGTGACACTGATGTTTTATTGCATTTCAATATCACAAACGAAATAAACATGTTATTAGTCATTTGTTTCCTTGCACAAATCGGCCTTTCTTGCCACACCTGATAATGGCACATTAAATGGTGCTGGCCACTGTCTGATGGCTATGGATGGGTGAGAGGGGGATTAACGATAGCCTTGTTAACACCTTGGCTAACATGTGGTTTTCATAATCCAATCAAGATGATCCAATTACTATCTTATCAAGGTCTGTCACATTTACACATGCTATTAAAATGTGTGTGTGATCTGTCCACTGCGTCTGCATTGTGACCAGATCCCCTGGTCAGCAAGACAAAGGAGCTGATGGTGGACTACAGGAAACAGAAGGCCGAGCACACCTCCGTCTAGCGGGTCGAAAGCTTCAAGTTCCTCGGTGTCCACATCACTAAGGAATTATCATGGTCCACGCACACCAACACAGTCGTGAAGAAGACACGACAGCACCTCTTCCTCCTCAGGAGGCTGAAAATATTTGTCATTGGCCTGTCATGCCAAATAGTGTCCCACGGCTAAATAGTGTCCCCCTCTACGTCACAATGGGATTCGATGAGTTCTAACTTCTGTTGCTAGGACTGTTGCTAGAACTTGAGAAATTCTGACCGGATTACTTAATGAACCAAAGCGGATGCTATGCTGGATGCTTGGCTCTATTTTACCTCGTAGTGGTCGTGACGGAAGGAGGACGCTGGCAGTTCTAGTTCACCTCAGAAACGCTGGATCAGTCCGCGCAAAATAGTTACCACAGAATTGCTCTCCAAGGACGTTGTTTTTGACGGTGACAACCTGCTGACCACCTGCTGCTTCCGAGGACCGAAAAGACTGGAAAGAGAACACTATTTCTTTACCACATAAAGTTAAAATCGGAAGTTTACATACACTTAGGTTGGAGTCATTAAAACTCGTTTTTCAACCACTCCATAAGTTTCTTGTTAAAAAACTATACTTTTGGCAAGTCGGTTAGGACATCTACTTTGTGCATGACACAAGTACTTTTTCCAACAATTGTTTACAGACAGATGATTTAACTCAGAATTGTAAGGGCTGTCGTCTGAAGAAGACCAAGGTGCAGCGGAGTTAGTGTTCATCTTGACATTTAATTCAAACAAAGAGAACACTATACAAAAAATAGGAAAACCGACAGCCAAACAGTACTGATAGGAAACACACTGAATATAAATAATTACCAACAAAACCCAAAGGAAAAACATGCTCCTTATGTGTGACTCCCAATCAGCAACAACGAGCTTCAGCTGTGCCTAATTGGGAGCCACACACACACGGCCCAAAACAAAGAAATACAAAAACATAGAAAAAGGAACATAGAACGCCCACCCAATGTAACACCCTGGCCTAACCAAAATAAAGAACAAAAACCCCTCTCTATGGCCAGGGCGTTACAAGAATTCACTGTATCACAATTCCAGTGGGTCAGAAGTTTACATACAATAAGTTGACTGTGCCTTTTCAACAGCTTTGAACATTCCAGAAAAGGATGTCATGGCTTTAGAAGCTTCTGATAGGCTATGTGACACAATTTGAGTCAATTGGAGGTGTACCTGTGGATGTATTTCAAGGCCTACATTCAAACTCAGTGACTCTTTGCTTGACATCATGGGAAAATCAAAAGAAATCAGACAAGACAAAAATTGTAGACCTCCACAAGTCAGGTTCATCCTTGGGAGCAATTTCCAAATGCCTGAAGATACCACGTTCATCTGTACAAACAATAGTACGCAAGTATAAACACCATGGGACCACGCAGCCGTCATACCGCTCAGGAAGGAGACACGTTCTTTCTCCTAGAGATGAACGTACTTTGGTGTGAAAAGTGCAAATAAATTCCAGAACAACAGCAAAGGACCTTGTGAAGATGCTGAAGGAAACAGGTACAAAATTGTCTATATCCACAGTAAAACGAGCCCAATATTGACATAACATGAAATGCCGCTCAGCAAGGAAGAAGCCACTGCTCCAAAACCGCCATAAAAAAGCCAGACTTTTGCTTTCGCTGTAAAGCCTTTTTGAAATCGGACAATGTGGTTAGATTAACGAGAGTCTTGTCTTTAAAATGGTGTAAAATAGTCATATGTTTGAGAAATTGAAGTTATAGCATTTTTGAGGTATTTGTATTTCGCGCCACGAGATTCCAAGTTGCCCAGGGAGGTTAACTTGGATCAAACATTTCGGGAAAACCTTCCATAAGCTTCCCACAATAAGTTGGGTGAATTTTGGTCCATTCTTCCTGACAGAGCTGGTGTAACTGAGTCAGGTTTGTAGGCCTCCTTGCTCACACACACTTTTTTGCTGCAGGAGGGACTGGTGCACTTCACAGAATTTTGAGTGTTTCCCACCCAAAATTGATTCTGTTATTATTTATTTAAGGCGGTTGGTGCTGCTGGCCTGTTGCCGTATTCTACTGCAGACAAATTGAGGATTGAAGTCAGGGGTGGTGCATCTGCTACAGACGAAAGTTGGACACTGATGTGGTTTTCCGACAACAATTCTCGGTGCAACATGGTAGTGTTGCCATTGTTCATAAAGTTTTTCTTTATATTGTCAAAAATTAACATGTCTACAAACGCCATATCACACACTCAAATTGTAAATATACTGTATGTGTGTACATGGTACTATCAATTGTGGAGAGAGAGCCTCAAATATCACATTCATTTGTACATATCCACTGTATACATATGAATCGAGGCAAAGTTGCTTCTTCTGTTTAGACACGTGTTTGGTCCCGTTCGCGTGGGTCAAACCAAAACAAAGCAGGAGACAGCTGCAAGTTGTGGCTGGTGAGGAGCAACTGCAGAAAATGTAAGTAGACTGTAGTTGGAACTTCATGGCCTTTGATCACATGGCTGTTTTAATGTTCATGCAGTCAACATGTAGGCGAAAGTGTTAAAATGTTTATCCCCATAATGCACCAATTTTGAGAAGCAGGCCACTCAAACGCCCCCAGTGCCGAGGAGAGATTTCTTCATGGATCTTTCTGGAGAGGTGACTATAGAGGTCCCTCCATAAATTACTTAACTCTGAGTGGTTTTTATTGATATGAGAGCAAGAATCAGTTTGGTAAAGGCAAAAGCATTTACAAGCTTTAAGAAACGATTTTATATAACATTTTCCAGCATATGCTATCTAGGAGGCAGATAGCAATAACTATCTGCACAAAACATTTGTCTGCAATACTTTTGTGAGTAGGCTAAGCATTGCAGCTCATATAGAGCTTCATCAAAAAAAAATTGGTGCAGGAGATTTGACCTCAATCATAAGAGTTACAGATGCAGGTAAGGGGATGGGAGGACATAAAATCAGAGGTCCACATTTTTTATCCAAATCACATGGTTTACTTAAGAAAACTTGATAAGAAAATACAATTCGTTGTAATTAACAAAAACACAAAACCAATAGTTTTAACAATGGTATGGATTACAAAATACATGCCAGCATACTGAAAGATCTAGTTTGTGAATGATCATTCCAATATCTGATACTTACAGAAGCTGACACAGATTATAAGGCATTAAATGGTGGGTTACACATTGTTGAAAAACTACTCATCTGATGAATTACTAAAATGAAGGTGTATTATTACAGAATAACATCTTTAGCTGTCTGACAGAACTAGAGCCCTCTTGTGGAGACTGTGGGTAGTTCACCCTCTCTCGCTGCTCCTCACGCGCACTCCAAGGCGGTAGGGCTTTAGAGACTGTGTCCCACCAAAGATGAGGCTGAAATCTGGGACACCTCCATCCTCAGGCCAGACGAATCGGAAACGCCGAAGCAATGTCACTAGAACCAGGAAGAGCTCCATACGTGCTAACCCCTCCCCCAGACACACACGAGGTCCTGGGGAACACACACACGGCTATCAATGAGAACAACACTTCACTCATACCTTTATATGCATGCAGCCTGGCATTTTATGTCAACATATTATACTGTCTTAGTATCATTTATAAGCTATAGATATTGACGCTTTAACAAAAAGGCACCTGCAGAGAATGGCAGAAAGGTTTCACAAACTCTCCGACCTCGTTGAGGAAATTCTCAGGGTTGAACTCGTGAGGGAATTTCCACTGGCCCTCTTCATGCAGCACTGAAGACAGGTTAGGAATCACCATCATGCCCTAGAACAGACGGGGGAGAGATGGATTAAGGGTGAGAAGGAGAGGCGGAGAGGTACACTAAAGGCTGAGACAGCACCAATCATGTAGCCCAGGAGACCTTTATAGTTCTAAGGTCAACAACAGGCAGGATATCAGTCGTCATGGTAATGCTCACCTGGGGCAGCTGGTAGCTGTGTAGTTGTGTGTCGCTGCAGGTAGTATGGAACACGCTAAGAGGAACGGTGTCACTCATGCGCTGTGCCTCATGGATCGTGGCTTGAACATACGGCATGGCATGTCTGTCCTCAAACGAAGCGTCTGCACGTCCCTCAAGAACCTCGGCAATCTCTCGGTGACAGCGATCTGGGACAAACACACACTCTTTGGCCGGGTTTCAATCCAATCAATTTTTGCAGAATGTTTCATATTTAAAGCTAATTTCCTATTTAGCCGACATATACATCGTTTACCGTGAATGCGGAACCATTGTCTACAAGCGCCATTGAACTGAATGAAATGTCTGCCAGTGTGTGTGTTGTGTGTGTATTTGCTCACCCTGTACATGCTGGTTGGTCATCAGGTGTAGCATGGCAGAGCGGAGGGTGTTGGAAGTCGTGTCTGTCCCAGCCATGAACAGATCAAGTAGTAGAGACACCATCTGAGTGTCATTAAATGTGGAGCTTTCCTCAGCTGTCTGAAACACACACAAACACATACACGCACGCAGACACCAAAGGCATCTACATTAAATTCTGCATTCCACCCTGCTCCATCCTGTAAAGTACTTCCTCCTCTTCCACCAGCCCAATGAAAATGTTTGCCCTGTTCACGGAAGTCATTCCAAAGACTCTACAAATGGGACCCGATGCCTCTCTGATTGGCAAATGGATTCAGGGTAAAGTCCTGCGACAGACTAGTGTCCTTTCCAGGGGTGTACTTCTACATCAAGCTTCTTAATGCTACAGAAACAGGAGATAGGCTCCTGCCCTATGGACCATTCAGGCTTACTTGTACAAGGCTACTTACTTTATATCTTATCTCCTTTATTTTACTTCTAGAACCATAGTTCTATTGTTCTCCTACCTTGTCAATCTGGTCCAGGTAGCAGTCAAGGAGGTCTCTGGGCTCTCCTGCGACCCTTGAATTTTTGTGCTTGGTCACAACCTTCTTGATATGTTCTTTAATTTGATCAAATTTGTGGAAAACGTTCCTGAAGGGCAAAGGGAGGGGCCTCAAGACCGGTATGATTTCATAGAGCTACAATAGATTGGAGGAAATGGAGGTAAAACAGAGGGGAATGTGGATCAGTGTGTCATGTCTAGCACAGAGAGGTCAGTGATGATCATGTAACTCTTATAAAAAAAAAGGTTCCATCTAGAATCTAAAAGGATTATTTGGCTGTCCCCATTGGAGAACACTTTGAAGAACACCTTTGAAGAACACTTTTGGGATCAGTGTAGAACCCTTTCCACAGAAGGTTTTACCTGGAACCCAAAAGGGTTCTACCTGGGGACAGCCGAAGAACCATTTTGGAACCCTTTTTTAGTAAGCATGGAGTGGTATAGGGCTTAGACTGTACCATGGCCCAAGGTCCGAGAGCTTCCTTGAGAAACTCATCTAACCTCTGGATGAGGGTGAGGATGACTGGGTCGTCATATTCAAACCTCTCTCCAAAAATCAGTGAGCAGATGATGTTAGACGCAGCCAGATGGAACAGGTGCTGAGGATCCATCGAACTGCCTACCAGGGCACAGCAACGATCACCACACGAGGCAATACATACGGACAAGGTAAGAACAGCGATCACAGAGCTACTGAATTGAACACACTGACAGGATAGATAAAGTAACAATCCCCACAGTCTTTATACCTTATGTTAAAACAAGTATAGTAAATATAGTCATACTGGGAGTATTACTGACAGTATCTTATTTCTATTAAGTTTGTGTGGTTTATGGAAGTTTGTTATAACAACATGGGGTTAATAGTGTAAGGGTTTGATATAGTATTTGGAGGAGCTTTGGGGTGGATACTAAGCGCTGATAATGACATGAATATGTACAGTGATGACTGTGATTACTAGGACGTTGTGTGTGTGTGAGACTGTACCAGCACTGCTCTCCAGCTCAGTGCAGATGTGGGACACCTCCTCCAGGATGCGCTCTTCCATGGAGCGTTTGCCCAGACCAAAGTTTCTCAGCGTGGTCAGAGCAAAGCGCCGGTGGTCCCTCCAGCTGGAGCCATAATTGGCCATGATGATCCCTGATCGGCACACACATACAAACACACACGGAGCGTGTCACGTCCTGACCCTAGTAAGATGTCATTTTCTATAGTAGAGTAGGTCAGGGCGTGACAGGGGGTGTTTTGTGTTTTTTTTCTGTTTTCTATTTCTATGTTTAAGTTCTAGTTTTTCTATTTCTATGTTTTTTGGGGGTTGATCTCCAATTGGAGGCAGCTGGTCCTCGTTGCCTCTGATTGGAGATCATATTTAAGTAGGGGTTTTCCTTCCTGGGTTTTTGTGGGTAGTTGTTTTCCGTTTTGTTAGTTTACCTGACGGAACTGTTGGCTGTCGTTTTGTTGTTTTTGTTCAAGTGTTTTCATTAAAGTAAAATATCAGCACTCTACATGCTGTGCCTTGGTCCCCTTTATACCACCCATGTTACAGAACTACCCACAATGATTGGATCAAGCGGCGTGCCCAGGCAGAATTGGACACCTGGTCACACAAGGAGTGGACGGAGCGGAGAAACTGGACTTGGGGCCAGGTAATCAAGCGATATCGGAGCCTACCTGGGAAGAACGAGAGGTATCCCCAAAACCTTTTTGGGGGGGGCACTCGGGTAGTTTGGTTGGGCCAGGGGTGAGGCCTGAGTCAACTCCCCGTGCTTATTGTGGTGAGCATGTGCCTGTATCTCGCACTCTCTCTCCAGTGCGCCTCCATAGCCCAGTACGTCCTGTGCCTGTTCTTCGCACTCTCCCTCCAGTTCGCATCCATAGCCCAGTATGGCTGGTGCCTGCTTTGAGCACTCGGTCGTCAGTGCGTCTCCCCAGTCCGGTGAGACCGGTTCCAGCTCCACGTACAAAGCCTCCAGTGATAATCGATGGTCCGACGCCTGTAGAGATGATCCATGGCACTAAGCCTCTAGTGATGATCCATGGCCCGGAGCCTGTAGGGATGTTCCATGGCACGAAGCCTGCAGAGGTAATCCATGGCCCGGAACCTGTAGAGATAATCCTTGGCAAAAAGCCTGGAGGGATTATAAATGGTCCGGAGCCTGTAGGGATAAACCATGGCATGACACCTGAAGGAATAATCCATGGCCCGGCACCTGTAGAGATAATCCATGGTAAGAAGCCTCCAGTGATGATCCAGGGCACGGAACCTGTAGAGATGATCCATGGCATGGAGCCAGCAGCAACGGTCACTAGTCCTGAACCTATTATGACGCCTCCCAGTCCGGAGCCTCCGGCGACGCTTCTCCGTCCAGAGGCTCATGCGACGCTCCCCAGTCCGGAGCCTGCAGCGACGCTCCCCAGTCCGGAGCCTCCAGCGACGCTCCCCAGTCCGGAGCCTGCAGCGACGCTCCCCAGTCCGGAGCCTGCAGCGACGCTCCCCAGTCCGGAGCCTGCAGCGACGCTCCCCAGTCCGGAGCCTGCAGCGACGCTCCCCAGTCCGGAGCCTGCAGCGACGGTCCGCAGCCCGGGGCCTCCAGCGACGGTCCGCAGCTCAGAGTCTTCAGCGGCGGCCCGCAGCCCAGAGTCTTCAGCGGCGGCCCGCAGCCCAGATCCTCGGCTGTCGTTTTGTTGTTTTTGTTCAACTGTTTTCATTAAAGTAAAATATGAGCACTCTACATGCTGCGCCTTGGTCCCCTTTATACGACCCGTGTTACAGAGCGTAAGTGGGTCGGACTCACGGTCTCATGTCTGCTACTTTAAAATCAGTGTCACACTCAGCCTAAGGGGTGATTTCCTATTGGGCTAATTCTTAAGACGTTGGTTTCTCCTGTGGGAGACCAGGGCTCAGATACCGCCGGTGGCACATACACACAGTGCCCTTATTATAACACATATTATAAAAGGGGTCAAGAACGTACTACCTTTGCCTTTGAAGATGTGGCTGGCCATCATATGGGTTGGTCGTCCAGCATATTCCGCTGCGCGTGTCACCAGTGCCTCACGAACCACCTCCAGGCCATTCAGAACCACTGCAGGCCGTGAGCCGATGTACAGACTGAACACGTTACCATAGCGCCTCTTCAGCTGAAGCACAGAAGGAGAGGGACAGGGGGAGTATTTATTGTGAGAATATAATGTGGAACTTTTCTTTTGAAATGTTATTCAAGCACGCAAGGGTTGATGGATAAGCTTTCAGTCTTGCGTTTTAGAGTGGTTACAGGAGTAATTCTTGGCTGACTACTATTATTTTTCCCTTTACAAGTTGTGTAGCACTCTGATATTAAACATTGAGCCCCTGGTTTTCGTATGTGTAATACCAAATAGCTCAACCTTATTCAGAACATATCTATACAGTGTTGTTAGTGTGTAATTACACAATTTCTACCCAGGATAATAAAGTTTTTCCCTTTTTTTTAAATTCAATATTTTTTCCTTGTTTATAAATCCCATAGAATGTTACAGATTAGAAATAACAGAAAGCATGGTTTCTATCCACAATTTTCACTAACTATTTTACTAGGTAAGTCAGTTAAGAACAAATTCTTATTTACAACGACGGCCTACCCCAGATGACACTGGGCCAATTGTGCGCCACCCTAAAGAACTCCCAATCAGAATGGATGTGATGTAGCCTGGATTCGAACCAGGAACTGCAGTGACACCTCTTGCACTGAGATGCAGTGCCTTAGACCGCTGCGCCACTTATTATTTCTGTTTCTTGTCAAATTAATGAATCATTGTCTTTTGTTGAAATTGTGTTATGACATTCCAACCTTGTTGAGCATTTTTTTGTCCAATTGTGGCATGAATCAACTATTGTATCCGTTGTCCTAAAACTAGCCTACATCACACTTAATACCCATTCAGTCAGACTGGTCTCATAGACTAGACGTAACATAGTAAATGTAGATCCGGGACTATCAAATGAGTATGATATGTTACCTCTGGTATGGTTACATAAGACAGATGGTTACTTAAGGCAGTGGTTCCAAAACTTGTTTTATTTTTAAGAACCCTGTCCAGATTTAAATTTACATTTACATTTTTTGTCACTCAAATATCACATGAATACACATTAGACATGGGAAACTGTATAGAATTGCAAGAAATATAGCTATAAAACGGCAAAATTTTCTTTGCACCCCATGACAAAATGTGTAGAATTGCAGGAAATAAGCTTTAAACCTGCAAAATCCTGTCCACCAACAAGAGGGGTGTGAACAGTTTTTTGTCATGAACAGTGCTGTGCCAAATATAAATAGACGTGGTGCGTGCGCGCAGGGAGTGCCCAGCAAATTCATAACATATTGTTCATTTTTGCAAATTCATAACATATAATCCAAATTATAATTCGTAACATATCATAACGAAATGGGTGATGGACATCCATAATACACACCATACGAAACGTAACATATCATACATACTAAATGGAGTGACTCGGATTTATTATACAGAATAATAGGAATCCGTTGACCTATATTACGAGTTGCTTGAAGAAAGCTTTATCCAAAATATTAGCGTCACAAAAAATAGTTATTTCCAGCAGCGTTATCGTAGCAGGTCTCGAGAGTAGGTCCAGCGACAGTTGGTCTAACTCTAGCCTACAAAGTATAGCCCACTTTACCCTTTCCAGGTCTTTGAGGGGGTTGGCAGGATCCAGCTGTAGCAGATTGCCGAGGATGGGCAGGGGACGGGGTCCTGGTGGGAAGTTTTTAGGTCGGCGGACCCTGATGAAGAAAAATAGAAGGAGGATAAAGAGCCACAGCAACACTACCGACCCAAGCATCGCGACTGGGCTTCAGGAATTGTGTAGGCTACATCACGATTTAATGCTGGCTGATTTAAAGACGCCGGTTGCCACCCACACAAATTGTGGACTTTGTTTTGAACACTAGTCAACAAGGGTTTATGAGAGGGATATTTGCAGACTCTAAGTTCACAGATCTATGGCAACAGTTAATGTGGGAGGTAACCTGTCTGCCTATGGGAGACTAGTAGGTTTACAGCCTTGATTCAGGACTTGATATTTTTAGTTTGATTTGGTATTGGAACTGGGGGTTTATTTGCCACCCAATACGAGGTAAAGACAGTTTCAAACTGTATATTCGACGATATTCACGCTTTCAAACCTCAACAGCTTTCAAACCACTTGAGCCACAGGCTCCAAATAAGTGTCATGATGTTGGAAAAATTGCACACAACATTGCACAGGTCTTATTTTCACAATTTGGACATGAATTCGCTTTCCAAAGCTAATAAACGTGGAAATGTGAGCAGCATTTTGTATTCCTAGTTGAATTAGTTATGGAGCGTAAACAAAGTACAAACTTTTTATACATTCGAATGTCAATAGCTCCTTGGTCATGTTACCTACTTGACTCAAACAAGGTTCAGAATGTCCACTGACTACCCTTCTATATTGCACACCTTTAGTTTGTCAATTTTCATGTCACATGTTTTTACACACATTTTTCAAAATGTAAAATTTAAATTGTTTGAAGTCATGACCAAGGAGCTATTGAAATGTGACATTTTGAAAAATTCATGAAAAATCTTGTGAGATGAAACTGGACAAACTAAAGGTTTTGCAATGTGTAGGCCCACTGATTGGACATTCTGAACCTTGTTTGATGTCAGTAGGTCACATGACTAAGGACCTATTGACATTTTTAAGTTTGTAAAATTAATATAAAAACGTGTGACATGAAAATGGACAAACTAAGGGGTGTGTAATATAGAAGGGTAGTCAGTGGACATTCTGAACCTTGTTTGAATTCAGTAGGTCACTTGACCAATGAGCTATTGAAATTTTACATTTTGAAAAATTCATGTGAAATCTTGCGAGATGAAAATGGACAAACTAATGGGGGTGCAATACAGAAGGGTAGTCAGTGGACATTCTAAACCTTGTTTGAAGTCAGTAGGCCACATGACCAAGGAGCTATTGAAATGTTATATTTTTAAAATTCATGTAAAATCTTGTGAGATGAAAATGGACAAACTAAAGAGTGTGCAATGTGTAGGCCCACTGAGTGGACATTCTGAACCTTGTTTAAAGTCAGTAGGTCACATGACCAAGGAGCTATTGACATTTGAAATATTGAAAAATTCATGTAAATATGTGTGAGATGAAAATGTGCAAACTAAAGGATGTGCAATATAGAAGGATAGTCAGTGGACATTCTGAACCTTGTTTGAATTCAGTAGGTCACATGGCCAATGAGCTATTTAAATTTTACATTTTGAAAAATTCATGTGAAATCTTGCGAGATCAAAATTTACAAACTAAGGGGTGCGCAATGTGTAGGCCCACTGAGTGGACATTCTGAACCTTGTTTGAAGTCAGTAGGTCACATGACTAAGGAGCTATTGGAATTTTTAAGTTAGAAAAATTCATGTAAAAACATGTGACATGAAAATGGACAAACTAAGGGGTGTGCAATACAGAAGGGTAGTCAGTGAACATTCTAAACCTTGTTTGAAGTCAGTAGGTCACATGACCAATGAGCTATTGAAATTCAAAATGTTAATAAATAATTTAAAATACTGCAAGATGTAAATCAACAAAAAAAAGTCTGTAATGCGTGTCTATGCCATCGAGTTAGCTACAACAAGTTTTAAAGTTTTAGGAGTAATGATTAAAGAGCTGTTGAAATGTGAAAATGTTGATTTGTCACTATGTTGACGGTTCCTAACTGCTTTTGGTGGACATAAGGAAAACTAACGGGCGAATATCTGTTGAATATCCAACCTGAAACTGGTTTTACCTCGGTTCACAGAATGTATTGTGAAGTTTCAATGCGCAATACTTTGGAAATGGATGCAACAACAATATTCCATGCTCTAATTTATTATGACATTTCTTTCCAGAATATTTTGATATTCGCCAAAATTAAGAATTCTAACAATTACCAAGACAAGAGCTTTTTTTGCAAAGATTCAAACACAAATAGAAGATTTATCCAAACCTTTCAACAAAGGTATTTGGTAGTAGAAAGAGGAGGAAGGGAAGTGTCACGGTTGTCGTCGGGAATGGAGGACCAAAACGCAGCAGGAATGTGGATGCTCATCTTGTATATTTATTTACATAACAAGAACACCAAAAACAACAAAACGAAACGAACTCACAAACAACAAAACAGTCTTGTCAGGCTCACACTCAGCAAAACAAGAAACAATCTCCCACAAACACTAAACCAAACACATACCCATATATAGGACTCTCAATCAGAGGCAACGAGAAAGCACCTGCCTCCAATTGAGAGTCCAACCCCCCATTAACCTAAACATAGAAATACAACCCACTAGACTAAACATAGAAATACATAAACAAGGATCAGTGCCCAAAAACCCCGGAATACATAAATCAAATACCCTTCTACAAAAAACACCACCCCGAACCACATGAAACAAATTCCCTCTGCCACGTCCTGACCAAACTACAATAACAAATAACCCTTATACTGGTCAGGATGTGACAGTACCCCCCCCACCTAAAGGTGCAGACCCCGGATGCACCTCATAAATAAACAAAACCCAAAACAACAACAAAAAAATCCCTCTAAACTAAAGGGAGGGAAGGGAGGGTGGCTGCCGTCACCGACGGCACTTGTGCTACACCCCCCCTCCCCAACCCACCTATACAGGTGGTGGTTCAGGCTCCGGCCTACTGTCCTCCAGAATGCAGACAGACTTAATCCGTTTCAGGCCGTAGGCAGACTCCCCTCGTTCCGGATCGTAGGCAGACCTCTTCCATTCCACACTGTCCGCAGACTCATTTGAAACACAGTTACTTATATTTATTTCTGGATCATTAATAGACTTACTCAGTTCCGGGTTGCTGCTAGACTCCTTTGGTTCCGGGTCATAGGCAGACTCACCCGGTTCTGGGTCACAGGCAGACCCCTTCGGTTCCGAGTCACAGGCAGACCCCTTCGGTTCCAGGTCATAGTCAGACCCCCTCGGTTCCGGGTCACAGGCAGACTCCCTCGGTTTCGGGTCACAGGCAGACCCCCTCGGTTCCGGGTCACAGGCAGACCCCCTCGGTTCCGGGTCACAGGCAGACCCCCTCGGTTCCGGGTCACAGGCAGACCCCCTCAGTTCCGGGCAGGCGGGCCACTCTGGCAGATCCGGCGCGGCGGGCCACTCTGGCAGATCCGGCGCGGCGGGCCACTCTGGCAGATCCGGCGCGGCGGGCCACTCTGGCAGCTCCGGGCAGACGGGCCGCTCTGGCAGCTCCGGGCAGAAGGGCCGCTCTGGCAGCTCCGGGCAGACGGGCCGCTCTGGCAGCTCCGGGCAGACGGGCCGCTCTGGCAGCTCCGGCGCGGCGGGCCGCTCTGGCAGATCCGGCGCGGCGGGCCGCTCTGGCAGATCCGGCGAGGCGGGCCGCTCTGGCAGATCCGGCGCGGCGGGCCGCTCTGGCGACTCCTGACCGGCGGGAGGCTCTGGCGACTCCTGACCGGCGGGAGGCTCTGGCGACTCCTGACCGGCGGGAGGCTCTGGCGACTCCTGACCGGCGGGCGGCTCTGGCGACTCCTGACTGGCGGGCGGCTCTGGCGACTCCTGACCGGCGGGCGGCTCTGACGACTCCTGACCGGCGGGCGGCTCTGGCGACTCCTGACCGGCGGGCGGCTCAGGTGACTCCTGACCGGCGGGCGGCTCTGGCGACTCCTGACTGGTGAGCGGCTGACGCACTAGATGCCTGATGCGTGGTACTGGTACTGTAGGTGTCAGCCTGGGAACACGCACCTCAGGGCTAGTGCGGGGAGCGGGAACAGGACGAGTCGGACTGGACTGACGCACTGGAAGCCTGGTGAGTGGTGCTGGTACTGGACATGCCAGACTGGGAACACGCACCTCAGGGCTAGTGCGGGGAGCGGGAACAGGACGAGTCGGACTGGGCTGACGCACTGGAAGCCTGGTGCGGGGTGCTGGTACTGGACGTGCCAGACTGGGGTTTCGCACTTCCGGGTCCGCACGAGAGACAGGAACTGGAAACACCGGGCCATGGAGGCGCACAGGCGGTCTTGATCTCACCTCCTGCACAACCCGTCCTAGCTGGATGGAACTAGTAGCCCTGTACGAGCGGGGTGCTCGGTTTTGGAGCAGTGGCTTCTTCCTTGCTGAGCGGCATTTCATGTTTGTTGATATTGGACTCGTTTTACTGTGGATATAGACAATTTTGTACCGGTTTCCTCCAGCATCTTCACAAGGTCCTTTGCTGTTCTGGGATTGATTGGCACTTTTCGCACCAAAGTACGTTCATCTCTAGGAGACAGAATGCGTCTCCTTCCTGAGCGGAATGACGGCTGCGTGGTCCCATGGTGTTTATACTTGCGTACTATTGTTTGTACAGATGAAAGTTGTACCTTCAGGCGTTTAGAAATTGTTCCCAAGGTCTACAATATTTTTTTGCTGAAGTCTTGGCTGATTTCTTTTGATTTTCCCATAATGTCAAGCAAAGAGTCACTGAGTTTGAATGTAGGCCTTGAAATACTGTCACGTCCTGACCAGTAAAGGGGTTATTTGTTATTATAGTTTGGTCAGGACGTGGCAGGGGTATTTGTTTTACATGGTTCGGGGTGGTTGTGTGTGTAGAGGGGTGTTAGATTTATGTATTCCGGGGTTTTTGGTTATTGTTCTATGTTAGTTTATTTCTATGTTCTGTCTAGTCGTTTATATTTCTATGTTTTGCTAATTGGTGTTGGGGCCTTCAGTTGGAGGCAGCTGTCTATTTTTGCCTCTGATTGAAGGTCCTATAATTAGGAGTATGTTTGTTTTGGGGTTTGTGGGAGATTGTTTCTTGTATTGCTGTGTGTTGCCTACAAGACTGTTTTGTGGTCCGTTTATCGTTTTTTTCGTGTTTGTTTTGGATTAATAAAAATGAGCATTCACGTACCCGCTGCGCCTTGGTCCATCTATTACGACGACCGTGACAAATACATCCACAGGTACACCTCCAATTGACTCAAATGATGTCAATTAGCCTATCAGAAGCTTCTAAAGCCATGACATCATTTTCTGGAATTTTCCAAGCTGTTTAATGGCACAGTCAACTTAGTGCATGTAAACTTCTGACCCACTGGAATTGTGATACAGTGATCTATAAGTGAAATAATCTGTCTGTAAACAATTGTTGGAAAAAGGACTTGTGTCATGCACAAAGTAGATGTCCTAACCGACTTGACAAAACTATAGTTTGTCAACAAGAAATTTGTGGAGTGGTTGAAAAACGAGTTTTAATGACTCCAACCTAAGTGTATGTAAACTTCCGACATCAACTGTAAATGTCCTTGGCAAAAGAAGGTGATTCTGGTTGGACTTTCTCTTCCAATGCATTTTGAGAAGGAGGTCCAGAGAATGAGAGGATTCAATGAAAGACTGCTGAGACTTTTAAATTGATTCTGTTATTATTATCTTATGTGTTTTCCAGGACACGTCTTTGCCACCCCCCTTCCCTCTCCCGGAGTCCCTAGGTCGTGCCTCTCCCGCTAGTGCCTTACTGTGGGGTCTGAAGCGGGTGTCTGTGCGTCTAGTCGATTGCAGGAAAACACTGGGGCTGAGTGGAACTGCGAGAGAAGGAGTTGAAGAGGAGGAAAAGGGGAGATTCAGATTCGATGTCATCAGGTAAGAATAATGGTGTGTGTGGATTTGACTTCAATCTTCTGTAACAGTTCATTGATTGATCAATATTTATTAATTGACCCATATTTGCAAAACGTAGCTATTTAGTGTTGATTAGCAGCTCATCTGTCAGGGCTCTACAGTGCAACTGTTTTGATCTCTTATAGGGCTCTGGTGGTCATGAAATTTCATCAGCCAGTGATTGTCAAGCAAATAATTGTCTGTCTCACGGTAATTGACCGTTAATTAATGTAAAAACATTTAGCATCTTCTGGCTTCCACACACAGCCTACCAGCCACTGATGCAGATCTTTAGAACATCTACATTTAAAAAAATTGAATAAATCCATGTAATTTAGCCTACACCTTCACAATAAATCCAGTATTTATTTTAGACAGGTCTAAAGAAACATGATATGAAGAAAATGTAGATTATTTCAGAAGAACAGAATAGCGTTGTCTGAGTTGTCCATATGTTAGGTCCTGATCTGGCTATGCCAAATGGCTGTGGGCTACACTAGTTCATTTAGCAGACAAGATTTGCTCAGAATTCCGTGGCATTATATTATAGTATGAAGAATACAATTGAACAAAGCTGAATAAAATAAAAACGATATTTTCTCCAAACATTTTGAGAGTGCGCTCATGCGGCTATTCTATGTTGAGCGGTTAACAAAGAAATAGGTTCTCCTATATGCTTACTTTAGAGTTATTAATGTAACTTTAGTTGTTCTACAAACGTTGGGCTATATGTTTTGATGTTTAATACATTGTAAGGCTGCATGATGCAACTCTAATGATGATTTGGAAACAGTAGCCTTAAAGGCATGAGCTCTGCTTTGTTTTTTTGCGCAGGCTGTGAAAGGCGGTTGGTGCTGCTGGCCTGTTGCCGTATTCTACTGCAGACAAATTGAGGATTGAAGTCAGGGGTGGTGCATCTGCTACAGACGAAAGTTGGACATTGATGTGGTTTTCTGACAACAATTCTCGGTGCAACATGGTAAATAAATTACTTAACTCTGAGTGGTTTTTATTGATCTGAGAGCAAGAATCAGTTTGGTAAAGGCAAAAGCATTTAGAAGCTTTAAGAAACCATTTTATATAACTTTTTCCAGTATATGCTATCTAGGAGGCAGATAGCAATAACTATCTGCACAAAATGTTCGTCTGCAATACTTTTGTGAGTAGGCTAAGCATTGCAGCTCATATAGAGCTTCATCCCAAAAAATGTGGTGCAGGAGATTCGACCTCAATCATAAGAGTTACAGATGCAGGTAAGGGGATGGGAGGACATAAAATCAGAGGTCCACAGTTTTTTATCCAAATCACATGGTTTACTTAAGAAAACTTGATAAGAAAATACAATTCGTTGTAATTAACATAAACACAAAACCAATAGTTTTAACAATGGTATGGATTACAAAATGCATGCAAGCATACTGAAAGATCTAGTTTGTGAATGATCATTCCAATATCTGATCCTTACAGAAGCTGACACAGATTATAAGGCATTAAATGGTGGGTTACACATTGTTGAAAAACTACTCATCTGATG
This sequence comes from Salmo trutta, assembly GCF_901001165.1. Lineage (NCBI taxonomy): Eukaryota > Metazoa > Chordata > Actinopteri > Salmoniformes > Salmonidae > Salmo > Salmo trutta. The sequence continues at coordinate 17,570,919 of NC_042994.1, forward strand.
AATTACTAAAATGAAGGTGTATTATTACAGAATAACATCTTTAGCTGTCTGACAGAACTAGAGCCCTCTTGGGGAGACTGTGGGTAGTTCACCCTCTCTCGCTGCTCCTCAGACGCACTCCAAGGCGGTAGGGCTTTGGAGACTGTGTCCCACCAAAGATGAGGCTGAAATCTGGGACACCTCCATCCTCAGGCCAGACGAATCGGAAACGCCGAAGCAATGTCACTAGAACCAGGAAGAGCTCCATACGTGCTAACCCCTCCCCCAGACACACACGAGGTCCTGGGGAACACACACACGGCTATCAATGAGAACAACACTTCGCTCATACCTTCATATGCATGTAGCCTGGCATTTTATGTCAACATATTCTCCTGTCTTAGTATCATTTATAAGCTATAGATATTGACGCTTTTACAAAAAGGCACCTGCAGAGAATGGCAGAAAGGCTTCTGGTTTCACAAACTCTCCGACCTCGTTGAGGAAATTCTCAGGGTTGAACTCGTGAGGGAATTTCCACTGGCCCTCTTCATGCAGCACTGAAGACAGGTTAGGAATCACCGTCGTGCCCTAGAACAGACGGGGGAGAGATGGATTAAGGGTGAGAAGGAGAGGCGGAGAGGTACACTAAAGGCTGAGACAGCACCAATCATGACATCACTCACTGTAGCCCAGGAGACCTTTATAGTTCTAAAGTCAACAACAGGCAGGATATAAGTCGTCATGGTAATGCTCACCTGGGGCAGCTGGTAGCTGTGTAGTTGTGTGTCGCTGCAGGTAGTATGGAACACGCTAAGAGGAACGGTGTCACTCATGCGCTGTGCCTCATGGATCGTGGCTTGAACATACGGCATGGCATGTCTGTCCTCAAACGAAGCGTCTGCACGTCCCTCAAGAACCTCGGCGATCTCTCGGTGACAGCGATCTGGGACAAACACACACTCTTTGGCCGGGTTTCAATCCAATCAATTTTTGTAGAATGTTTCATATTTAAAGCTAATTTCCTATTTAGCCGACATATGCATCGTTTACCGTGAATGCGGAACCATTGTCTACAAGCGCCATTGAACTGAATGAAATGTCTGCCAGTGTGTGTGTTGTGTGTATTTCCTCACCCTGTACATGCTGGTTGGTCATCAGGTGTAGCATGGCAGAGCGGAGGGTGTTGGAAGTCGTGTCTGTCCCAGCCAAGAACAGATCAAGTAGTAGAGACACCATCTGAGTGTCATTAAATGTGGAGCCTTCCTCAGCTGTCTGAAACACACACAAACACATACACGCACGCAGACACCAAAGGCATCTACATTCAATTCTGCATTCCACCCTGCTCCATCCTGTAAAGTACTTCCTCCTCTTCCACCAGCCCAATGAAAATGTTTGCCCTGTTCACGGAAGTCATTCCAAAGACTCTAAAAATGGGACCCGATGCCTCTCTGATTGGCAAATGGATTCAGGGTAAAGTCCTGCGACAGACTAGTGTCTTCTCCAGGGGTGTACTTCTACATCAAGCTTCTTAATGCTACAGAAACAGGAGATAGGCTCCTGCCCTATGGACCATTCAGGCTTACTTGTACAAGGCTACTTACTTTATATCTTATCTCCTTTATTTTACTTCTAGAACCATAGTTCTATTGTTCTCCTACCTTGTCAATCTGGTCCAGGTAGCAGTCAAGGAGGTCTCTGGGCTCTCCTGCGACCCTTGAATTTTTGTGCTTGGTCACAACCTTCTTGATATGTTCTTTAATTTGATCAAATTTGTGGAAAACGTTCCTGAAGGGCAAAGGGAGAGGCCTCAAGACCGGTATGATTTCATAGAGCTACAATAGATTGGAGGAAATGGAGGTAAAACAGAGGGGAATGTGGATCAGTGTGTCATGTCTAGCACAGAGAGGTCAGTGATGATCATGTAACTCTTATAAAAAAAAAGGTTCCATCTAGAATCTAAAAGGATTATTTGGCTGTCCCCATTGGAGAACACTTTGAAGAACACCTTTGAAGAACACTTTTGGGATCAGTGTAGAACCCTTTCCACAGAAGGTTTTACCTGGAACCCAAAAGGGTTCTACCTGGGGACAGCCGAAGAACCATTTTGGAACCCTTTTTTAGTAAGCATGGAGTGGTATAGGGCTTAGACTGTACCATGGCCCAAGGTCCGAGAGCTTCCTTGAGAAACTCATCTAACCTCTGGATGAGGGTGAGGATGACTGGGTCGTCATATTCAAACCTCTCTCCAAAAATCAGTGAGCAGATGATGTTAGACGCAGCCAGATGGAACAGGTGCTGAGGATCCATCGAACTGCCTACCAGGGCACAGCAACGATCACCACACGAGGCAATACATACGGACAAGGTAAGAACAGCGATCACAGAGCTACTGAATTGAACACACTGACAGGATAGATAAAGTAACAATCCCCACAGTCTTTATACCTTATGTTAAAACAAGTATAGTAAATATAGTCATACTGGGAGTATTACTGAGAGTATCTTATTTCTATTAAGTTTGTGTGGTTTATGGAAGTTTGTTACAACAACAAGGGGTTAATAGTGTAAGGGTTTGATATAGTATTTGGAGGAGCTTTGGGGTGGATACTAAGCGCTGATAATGACATGAATATGTACAGTGATGACTGTGATTACTAGGACGTTGTGTGTGTGTGAGACTGTACCAGCACTGCTCTCCAGCTCAGTGCAGATGTGGGACACCTCCTCCAGGATGCGCTCTTCCATGGAGCGTTTGCCCAGACCAAAGTTTCTCAGCGTGGTCAGAGCAAAGCGCCGGTGGTCCCTCCAGCTGGAGCCATAATTGGCCATGATGATCCCTGATCGGCACACACATACAAACACACACGGAGCGTGTCACGTCCTGACCCTAGTAAGATGTCATTTTCTATAGTTAGAGTAGGTCAGGGCGTGACAGGGGGTGTTTTGTGTTTTTTTTTTCTGTTTTCTATTTCTATGTTTAAGTTCTAGTTTTTCTATTTCTATGTTTTTTGGGGGTTGATCTCCAATTGGAGGCAGCTGGTCCTCGTTGCCTCTGATTGGAGATCATATTTAAGTAGGGGTTTTTCTTCCTGGGTTTTTGTGGGTAGTTGTTTTCCGTTTTGTTAGTTTACCTGAAGGAACTGTTGGCTGTCGTTTTGTTGTTTTTGTTCAAGTGTTTTCATTAAAGTAAAATATCAGCACTCTACATGCTGTGCCTTGGTCCCCTTTATACCACCCATGTTACAGAACTACCCACCATGATTGGATCAAGCGGCGTGCCCAGGCAGAATTGGACACCTGGTCACACAAGGAGTGGACGGAGCGGAGAAACTGGACTTGGGGCCAGGTAATCAAGCGATATCGGAGCCTACCTGGGAAGAACGAGAGGTATCCACAAAACCTTTTTGGGGGGGGCACTCGGGTAGTTTGGCTGGGCCAGGGGTGAGGCCTGAGTCAACTCCCCGTGCTTATTGTGGTGAGCATGTGCCTGTATCTCGCACTCTCCCTCCAGTGCGCCTCCATAATCCAATACGTCCTGTGCCTGTTCTTCGCACTCTCCCTCCAGTTCGCATCCATAGCCCAGTACGGCTGGTGCCTGCTTTGAGCACTCGGTCGTCAGTGCGTCTCCCCAGTCCGGTGAGACCGGTTCCAGCTCCACGTACAAAGCCTCCAGTGATAATCGATGGTCCGACGCCTGTAGAGATGATCCATGGCACTAAGCCTCTAGTGATGATCCATGGCCCGGAGCCTGTAGGGATGTTCCATGGCACGAAGCCTGCAGAGGTAATCCATGGCCCGGAACCTGTAGAGATAATCCTTGGCAAAAAGCCTGGAGGGATTATAAATGGTCCGGAGCCTGTAGGGATAAACCATGGCATGACACCTGAAGGAATAATCCATGGCCCGGCACCTGTAGAGATAATCCATGGTAAGAAGCCTCCAGTGATGATCCAGGGCACGGAACCTGTCGAGATGATCCATGGCATGGAGCCAGCAGCAACGGTCACTAGTCCTGAACCTATTATGACGCCTCCCAGTCCGGAGCCTCCGGCGACGCTTCTCCGTCCAGAGGCTCCTGCGACGCTTCTCCGTCTGGAGGCTCCAGCGACGCTCCCCAGTCCGGAGCCTGCAGCGACGCTCCCCAGTCCGGAGCCTCCAGCGACGCTCCCCAGTCCGGAGCCTCCAGCGACGCTCCCCAGTCCGGAGCCTGCAGCGACGCTCCCCAGTCCGGAGCCTCCAGCGACGCTCCCCAGTCCGGAGCCTGCAGCGACGCTCCCCAGTCCGGAGCCTGCAGCGACGCTCCCCAGTCCGGAGCCTGCAGCGACGCTCCCCAGTCCGGAGCCTGCAGCGACGCTCCCCAGTCCGGAGCCTCCAGCGACGCTCCCCAGTCCGGAGCCTGCAGCGACGCTCCCCAGTCCGGAGCCTGCAGCGACGCTCCCCAGTCCGGAGCCTGCAGCGACGCTCCCCAGTCCGGAGCCTGCAGCGACGGTCCGCAGCCCGGGGCCTCCAGCGACGATCCGCAGCCCAGAGTCTTCAGCGGTGGCCCGCAGCCCAGAGTCTTCAGCGGCGGCCCGCAGCCCAGAACCTCGGCTGTCGTTTTGTTGTTTTTGTTCAAGTGTTTTCATTAAAGTAAAATATGAGCACTCTACATGCTGCGCCTTGGTCCCCTTTATACGACCCGTGTTACAGAGCGTAAGTGGGTCGGACTCACGGTCTCATGTCTGCTACTTTAAAATCAGTGTCACACTCAGCCTAAGGGGTGATTTCCTATTGGGCTAATTCTTAAGACGTTGGTTTCTCCTGTGGGAGACCAGGGCTCAGATACCGCCGGTGGCACATACACACAGTGCCCTTATTATAACACATATTATAAAAGGGGTCAAGAACGTACTACCTTTGCCTTTGAAGATGTGGCTGGCCATCATATGGGTTGGTCGTCCAGCATATTCCGCTGCGCGTGTCACCAGTGCCTCACGAACCACCTCCAGGCCATTCAGAACCACTGCAGGCCGTGAGCCGATGTACAGACTGAACACGTTACCATAGCGCCTCTTCAGCTGAAGCACAGAAGGAGAGGGACAGGGGGAGTATTTATTGTGAGAATATAATGTGGAACTTTTCTTTTGAAATGTTATTCAAGCACGCAAGGGTTGATGGATAAGCTTTCAGTCTTGCGTTTTAGAGTGGTTACAGGAGTAATTCTTGGCTGACTACTATTATTTTTCCCTTTACAAGTTGTGTAGCACTCTGATATTAAACATTGAGCCCCTGGTTTTCGTATGTGTAATACCAAATAGCTCAACCTTATTCAGAACATATCTATACAGTGTTGTTAGTGTGTAATTACACAATTTCTACCCAGGATAATAAAGTTTTTCCCTTTTTTTTAAATTCAATATTTTTTCCTTGTTTATAAATCCCATAGAATGTTACAGATTAGAAATAACAGAAAGCATGGTTTCTATCCACAATTTTCACTAACTATTTTACTAGGTAAGTCAGTTAAGAACAAATTCTTATTTACAACGACGGCCTACCCCAGATGACACTGGGCCAATTGTGCGCCACCCTAAAGAACTCCCAATCAGAATGGATGTGATGTAGGCAGGATTCGAACCAGGAACTGCAGTGACACCTCTTGCACTGAGATGCAGTGCCTTAGACTGCTGCGCCACTTATTATTTCTGTTTCTTGTCAAATTAATGAATCATTGTCTTTTGTTGAAATTATGTTATGACATTCCAACCTTGTTGAGCATTTTTTTGTCCAATTGTGGCATGAATCAACTATTGTATCCGTTGTCCTAAAACTAGCCTACATCACACTTAATACCCATTCAGTCAGACTGGTCTCATAGACTAGACGTAACATAGTAAATGTAGATCCGGGACTATCAAATGAGTATGATATGTTACCTCTGGTATGGTTACATAAGACAGATGGTTACTTAAGGCAGTGGTTCCAAAACTTGTTTTATTTTTAAGAACCCTGTCCAGATTTAAATTTACAGATTTACATTTACATTTTTTGTCACTCAAATATCACATGAATACACATTAGACATGGGAAACTGTATAGAATTGCAAGAAATGTAGCTATAAAACGGCAAAATTTTCTTTGCACCCCATGACAAAATGTGTAGAATTGCAGGAAATAAGCTTTAAACCTGCAAAATCCTGTCCACCAACAAGAGGGGTGTGAACAGTTTTTTGTCATGAACAATGCTGTGCCAAATATAAATAGACGTGGTGCGTGCGCGCAGGGAGTGCCCAGCAAATTCATAACATATTGTTCATTTTTGCATATTCACAACATATAATACAAATTATAATTCGTAACATATCATAACGAAATGGGTGATGGACATCCATAATACACACCATACGAAACGTAACATATCATACATACTAAATGGAGTGACTCGGATTTATTATACAGAATAATAGGAATCCGTTGACCTATATTACGAGTTGCTTGAAGAAAGCTTTATCCAAAATATTAGCGTCACAAAAAAAAGTTCTTTCCAGCAGCATTATCGTAGCAGGTCTCGAGAGTAGGTCTAGCGAGAGTTGGTCTAACTCTAGCCTACAAAGTATAGCCCACTTTACCCTTTCCAGGTCTTTGAGGGGGTTGGCAGGATCCAGCTGTAGCAGATTGCCGAGGATGGGCAGGGGACGGGGTCCTGGTGGGAAGTTTTTAGGTCGGCGGACCCTGATGAAGAAAAATAGAAGGAGGATAAAGAGCCACAACAACACCACCGACCCAAGCATCGCGACTGGGCTTCAGGAATTGTGTAGGCTACATCACGATTTAATGCTGGCTGATTTAAAGACGCTGCCACCCACACAAATTGTGGACTTTGTTTTGAACACTAGTCAACAAGGGTTTATGAGAGGGATATTTGCTAACTCTAAGTTCACAGATCTATGGCAACAGTTAATGTGGGAGGTAACCTGTCTGCCTATGGGAGACTAGTAGGTTTACAGCCTTGATTCAGGACTTGATATTTTTAGTTTGATTTGGTATTGGAACTGGGGGTTTATTTGCCACCCAATACGAGGTAAAGACAGTTTCAAACTGTATATTCGACGATATTCACGCTTTCAAACCTCAACAGCTTTCAAACCACTTGAGCCACAGGCTCCAAATAAGTGTCATGATGTTGGAAAAATTGCACACAACATTGCACAGGTCTTATTTTCACAATTTGGACATGAATTCGCTTTCCAAAGCTAATAAACGTGGAAATGTGAGCAGCATTTTGTATTCCTAGTTGAATTAGTTATGGAGCGTAAACAAAGTACAAACTTTTTATACATTCGAATGTCAATAGCTCCTTGGTCATGTTACCTACTTGACTCGAACAAGGTTCAGAATGTCCACTGACTACCCTTCTATGTTGCACACCTTTAGTTTGTCAATTTTCATGTCACTTGTTTTTACACACATTTTTCAAAATGTAAAATTTCAATTGTTTGAAGTCATGACCAAGGAGCTATTGAAATGTGACATTTTGAAAAATTCATGAAAAATCTTGTGAGATGAAACTGGACAAACTAAAGGGTTTGCAATGTGTAGGCCAACTGATTGGACATTCGGAACCTTGTTTGACGTCAGTAGGTCACATGACTAAGGAGCTATTGGAATTTTTAAGTTAGAAAAATTCATGTAAAAACATGTGACATGAAAATGGACAAACTAAGGGGTGTGCAATATAGAAGGGTAGTCAATGGACATTCTGAACCTTGTTTGAATTCAGTAGGTCACATGACCAAGGAGCTATTGAAATTTTAAATTTGGAAGAATTAATGCAAAATCTTGTGAGATGAAAATGGACAAACTAATGGGGGTGCAATACAGAAGGGTAGTCAGTGGACATTCTAAACCTTGTTTGAAGTCAGTAGGCCACATGACCAAGGAGCTATTGAAATGTTATATTTTTAAAATTCATGTAAAATCTTGTGAGATGAAAATGGACAAACTAAAGAGTGTGCAATGTGTAGGCCCACTGAGTGGACATTCTGAACCTTGTTTAAAGTCAGTAGGTCACATGACCAAGGAGCTATTGACATTTGAAATATTGAAAAATTCATGTAAATATGTGTGAGATGAAAATGTGCAAACTAAAGGATGTGCAATATAGAAGGATAGTCAGTGGACATTCTGAACCTTGTTTGAATTCAGTAGGTCACATGGCCAATGAGCTATTTAAATTTTACATTTTGAAAAATTCATGTGAAATCTTGCGAGATCAAAATTTACAAACTAAGGGGTGCGCAATGTGTAGGCCCACTGAGTGGACATTCTGAACCTTGTTTGAAGTCAGTAGGTCACATGACTAAGGAGCTATTGGAATTTTTAAGTTAGAAAAATTCATGTAAAAACATGTGACATGAAAATGGACAAACTAAGGGGTGTGCAATACAGAAGGGTAGTCAGTGAACATTCTAAACCTTGTTTGAAGTCAGTAGGTCACATGACCAATGAGCTATTGAAATTCAAAATGTTAATAAATAATTTAAAATACTGCAAGATGTAAATCAACAAAAAAAAGTCTGTAATGCGTGTCTATGCCATCGAGTTAGCTACAACAAGTTTTAAAGTTTTAGGAGTAATGATTAAAGAGCTGTTGAAATGTGAAAATGTTGATTTGTCACTATGTTGACGGTTCCTAACTGCTTTTGGTGGACATAAGGAAAACTAACGGGCGAATATCTGTTGAATATCCAACCTGAAACTGGTTTTACCTCGGTTCACAGAATGTATTGTGAAGTTTCAATGCGCAATACTTTGGAAATGGATGCAACAACAATATTCCATGCTCTAATTTATTATGACATTTCTTTCCAGAATATTTTGATATTCGCCAAAATTAAGAATTCTAACAATTACCAAGACAAGAGCTTTTTTTGCAAAGATTCAAACACAAATAGAAGATTTATCCAAACCTTTCAACAAAGGTATTTGGTAGTAGAAAGAGGAGGAAGGGAAGTGTCACGGTTGTCGTCGGGAATGGAGGACCAAAACGCAGCAGGAATGTGGATGCTCATCTTGTATATTTATTTACATAACAAGAACACCAAAAACAACAAAACGAAACGAACTCACAAACAACAAAACAGTCTTGTCAGGCTCACACTCAGCAAAACAAGAAACAATCTCCCACAAACACTAAACCAAACACATACCCATATATAGGACTCTCAATCAGAGGCAACGAGAAAGCACCTGCCTCCAATTGAGAGTCCAACCCCCCATTAACCTAAACATAGAAATACAACCCACTAGACTAAACATAGAAATACATAAACAAGGATCAGTGCCCAAAAACCCCGGAATACATAAATCAAATACCCTTCTACAAAAAACACCACCCCGAACCACATGAAACAAATTCCCTCTGCCACGTCCTGACCAAACTACAATAACAAATAACCCTTATACTGGTCAGGATGTGACAGTACCCCCCCCACCTAAAGGTGCAGACCCCGGATGCACCTCATAAATAAACAAAACCCAAAACAACAACAAAAAAATCCCTCTAAACTAAAGGGAGGGAAGGGAGGGTGGCTGCCGTCACCGACGGCACTTGTGCTACACCCCCCCTCCCCAACCCACCTATACAGGTGGTGGTTCAGGCTCCGGCCTACTGTCCTCCAGAATGCAGACAGACTTAATCCGTTTCAGGCCGTAGGCAGACTCCCCTCGTTCCGGATCGTAGGCAGACCTCTTCCATTCCACACTGTCCGCAGACTCATTTGAAACACAGTTACTTATATTTATTTCTGGATCATTAATAGACTTACTCAGTTCCGGGTTGCTGCTAGACTCCTTTGGTTCCGGGTCATAGGCAGACTCACCCGGTTCTGGGTCACAGGCAGACCCCTTCGGTTCCGAGTCACAGGCAGACCCCTTCGGTTCCAGGTCATAGTCAGACCCCCTCGGTTCCGGGTCACAGGCAGACTCCCTCGGTTTCGGGTCACAGGCAGACCCCCTCGGTTCCGGGTCACAGGCAGACCCCCTCGGTTCCGGGTCACAGGCAGACCCCCTCGGTTCCGGGTCACAGGCAGACCCCCTCAGTTCCGGGCAGGCGGGCCACTCTGGCAGATCCGGCGCGGCGGGCCACTCTGGCAGATCCGGCGCGGCGGGCCACTCTGGCAGATCCGGCGCGGCGGGCCACTCTGGCAGCTCCGGGCAGACGGGCCGCTCTGGCAGCTCCGGGCAGAAGGGCCGCTCTGGCAGCTCCGGGCAGACGGGCCGCTCTGGCAGCTCCGGGCAGACGGGCCGCTCTGGCAGCTCCGGCGCGGCGGGCCGCTCTGGCAGATCCGGCGCGGCGGGCCGCTCTGGCAGATCCGGCGCGGCGGGCCGCTCTGGCAGATCCGGCGCGGCGGGCCGCTCTGGCGACTCCTGACCGGCGGGAGGCTCTGGCGACTCCTGACCGGCGGGAGGCTCTGGCGACTCCTGACCGGCGGGCGGCTCTGGCGACTCCTGACCGGCGGGCGGCTCTGGCGACTACTGACTGGCGGGCGGCTCTGGCGACTCCTGACCGGCGGGCGGCTCTGACGACTCCTGACCGGCGGGCGGCTCTGGCGACTCCTGACCGGCGGGCGGCTCAGGTGACTCCTGACCGGCGGGCGGCTCTGGCGACTCCTGACTGGTGAGCGGCTGATGCACTAGATGCCTGATGCGTGGTACTGGTACTGTAGGTGTCAGCCTGGGAACACGCACCTCAGGGCTAGTGTGGGGAGCGGGAACAGGACGAGTCGGACTGGACTGACGCACTGGAAGCCTGGTGAGTGGTGCTGGTACTGGACATGCCAGACTGGGAACACGCACCTCAGGGCTAGTGCGGGGAGCGGGAACAGGACGAGTCGGACTGGGCTGACACACTGGAAGCCTGGTGCGGGGTGCTGGTACTGGACGTGCCAGACTGGGGTTTCGCACTTCCGGGTCCGCACGAGAGACAGGAACTGGAAACACCGGGCCATGGAGGCGCACAGGCGGTCTTGATCTCACCTCCTGCACAACCCGTCCTAGCTGGATGGAACTGGTAGCCCTGTACGAGCGGGGTGCTCGGTTTTGGAGCAGTGGCTTCTTCCTTGCTGAGCGGCATTTCATGTTTGTTGATATTGGACTCGTTTTACTGTGGATATAGACAATTTTGTACCTGTTTCCTCCAGCATCTTCACAAGGTCCTTTGCTGTTCTGGGATTGATTGGCACTTTTCGCACCAAAGTACGTTCATCTCTAGGAGACAGAATGCGTCTCCTTCCTGAGCGGAATGACGGCTGCGTGGTCCCATGGTGTTTATACTTGTGTACTATTGTTTGTACAGATGAAAGTTGTACCTTCAGTCGTTTAGAAATTGTTCCCAAGGTCTACAATATTTTTTTGCTGAAGTCTTGGCTGATTTCTTTTGATTTTCCCATAATGTCAAGCAAAGAGTCACTGAGTTTGAATGTAGGCCTTGAAATACTGTCACGTCCTGACCAGTAAAGGGGTTATTTGTTATTATAGTTTGGTCAGGACGTGGCAGGGGTATTTGTTTTACATGGTTCGGGGTGGTTGTGTGTGTAGAGGGGTGTTAGATTTATGTATTCCGGGGTTTTTGGTTATTGTTCTATGTTAGTTTATTTCTATGTTCTGTCTAGTCGTTTATATTTCTATGTTTTGCTAATTGGTGTTGGGGCCTTCAGTTGGAGGCAGCTGTCTATTGTTGCCTCTGATTGAAGGTCCTATAATTAGGAGTATGTTTGTTTTGGGGTTTGTGGGAGATTGTTTCTTGTATTGCTGTGTGTTGCCTACAAGACTGTTTTGTGGTCCGTTTATCGTTTTTTTCGTGTTTGTTTTGGATTAATAAAAATGAGCATTCACGTACCCGCTGCGCCTTGGTCCATCTATTACGACGACCGTGACAAATACATCCACAGGTACACCTCCAATTGACTCAAATGATGTCAATTAGCCTATCAGAAGCTTCTAAAGCCATGACATCATTTTCTGGAATTTTCCAAGCTGTTAAATGGCACAGTCAACTTAGTGCATGTAAACTTCTGACCCACTGGAATTGTGATACAGTGATCTATAAGTGAAATAATCTGTCTGTAAACAATTGTTGGAAAAAGGACTTGTGTCATGCACAAAGTAGATGTCCTAACCGACTTGACAAAACTATAGTTTGTCAACAAGAAATTTGTGGAGTGGTTGAAAAACGAGTTTTAATGACTCCAACCTAAGTGTATGTAAACTTCCGACATCAACTGTAAATGTCCTTGGCAAAAGAAGGTGATTCTGGTTGGACTTTCTCTTCCAATGCATTTTGAGAAGGAGGTCCAGAGAATGAGAGGATTCAATGAAAGACTGCTGAGACTTTTAAATTGATTCTGTTATTATTATCTTATGTGTTTTCCAGGACACGTCTTTGCCACCCCCCTTCCCTCTCCCGGAGTCCCTAGGTCGTGCCTCTCCCGCTAGTGCCTTACTGTGGGGTCTGAAGCGGGTGTCTGTGCGTCTAGTCGATTGCAGGAAAACACTGGGGCTGAGTGGAACTGCGAGAGAAGGAGTTGAAGAGGAGGAAAAGGGGAGATTCAGATTCGATGTCATCAGGTAAGAATAATGGTGTGTGTGGATTTGACTTCAATCTTCTGTAACAGTTCATTGATTGATCAATATTTATTAATTGACCCATATTTGCAAAACGTAGCTATTTAGTGTTGATTAGCAGCTCATCTGTCAGGGCTCTACAGTGCAACTGTTTTGATCTCTTATAGGGCTCTGGTGGTCATGAAATTTCATCAGCCAGTGATTGTCAAGCAAATAATTGTCTGTCTCACGGTAATTGACCGTTAATTAATGTAAAAACATTTAGCATCTTCTGGCTTCCACACACAGCCTACCAGCCACTGATGCAGATCTTTAGAACATCTACATTTAAAAAAATTGAATAAATCCATGTAATTTAGCCTACACCTTCACAATAAATCCAGTATTTATTTTAGACAGGTCTAAAGAAACATGATATGAAGAAAATGTAGATTATTTCAGAAGAACGGAATAGCGTTGTCTGAGTTGTCCATATGTTAGGTCCTGATCTGGCTATGCCAAATGGCTGTGGGCTACACTAGTTCATTTAGCAGACAAGATTTGCTCAGAATTCCGTGGCATTATTTTATAGTATGAAGAATACAATTGAACAAAGCTGAATAAAATAAAAACGATATTTTCTCCAAACATTTTGAGAGTGCGCTCATGCGGCTATTCTATGTTGAGCGGTTAACAAAGAAATAGGTTCTCCTATATGCTTACTTTAGAGTTATTAATGTAACTTTAGTTGTTCTACAAACGTTGGGCTATATGTTTTGATGTTTAATACATTGTAAGGCTGCATGATGCGACTCTAATAATGATTTGGAAACAGTAGCCTTAAAGGCATGAGCTCCGCTTTGTTTTTTTGCGCAGGCTGTGAAAGGCGGTTGGTGCTGCTGGCCTGTTGCCGTATTCTACTGCAGACAAATTGAGGATTGAAGTCAGGGGTGGTGCATCTGCTACAGACGAAAGTTGGACACTGATGTGGTTTTCCGACAACAATTCTCGGTGCAACATGGTAGTGTTGCCATTGTTCATAAAGTTTTTCTTTATATTGTCAAAAATTAACATGTCTACAACCCCCATATCACACAATCAAATTGTAAATATACTGTATGTGTGTACATGGTACTATCAATTGGGGAGAGAGAGCCTGAAATATCACATTCATTTGTACATATTCACTGTATACATATGAATCGAGGCAAAGTTGCTTCTTCTGTTTAGACACATGTTCGGTCCCGTTCGCGTGGGTCAAGCCAAAACAAAGCAGGAGATGGCTGCAAGTTGCGGCTGGTGAGGAGCAACTGCAGAAAATGTAAGTAGACTGTAGTTGGAACTTCATGGCCTTTGATCACATGGCTGTTTTAATGTTCATGCAGTCAACATGTAGGCGAAAGTCTTAAAATATTTATCCCCATAATGCACAAATTTTGAAAAGCAGGCCACTCAAACGCCCCCAGTGCCGAGGAGAGATTTCTTCATGGTTCTTTCTGGAGAGGTGACTATAGAGGTCCCTCCATAAATTACTTAACTCTGAGTGGTTTTTATTGATCTGAGAGCAAGAATCAGTTTGGTAAAGGCAAAAGCATTTAGAAGCTTTAAGAAATGATTTTATATAACATTTTCCAGCATATGCTATCTAGGAGGCAGATAGCAATAACTATCTGCACGAAACGTTCGTCTGCAATACTTTTGTGAGTAGGCTAAGCATTGCAGCTCATATAGAGCTTCATCAAAAAAAAATTGGTGCAGGAGATTCGACCTCAATCATAAGAGTTACAGATGCAGGTAAGGGGATGGGAGGACATAAAATCAGAGGTCCACATTTTTTATCCAAATCACATAGTTTACTTAAAAAAACTTGATAAGAAAATACAATTCATTGTAATTAACATAAACACAAAACCAATAGTTTTAACAATGGAATGGATTACAAAATACATGCAAGCTACTGAAAGATCTAGTTTGTGAATGATCATTCCAATATCTGATCCTTACAGAAGCTGACACAGATTATAAGGCATTAAATGGTGGGTTACACATTGTTGAAAAACTACTCATCTGATGAATTACTAAAATGAAGGTGTATTATTACAGAATAACATCTTTAGCTGTCTGACAGAACTAGAGCCCTCTTGGGGAGACTGTGGGTAGTTCACCCTCTCTCGCTGCTCCTCAGACGCACTCCAAGGCGGTAGGGCTTTGGAGACTGTGTCCCACCAAAGATGAGGCTGAAATCTGGGACACCTCCATCCTCAGGCCAGACGAATCGGAAACGCCGAAGCAATGTCACTAGAACCAGGAAAAGCTCCATACGTGCTAACCCCTCCCCCAGACACACACGAGGTCCTGGGGAACACACACACGGCTATCAATGAGAACAACACTTCGCTCATACCTTCATATGCATGCAGCCTGGCATTTTATGTCAACATATTCTCCTGTCTTAGTATCATTTATAAGCTATAGATATTGACGCTTTTACAAAAAGGCACCTGCAGAGAATGGCAGAAAGGCTTCTGGTTTCACAAACTCTCCGACCTCGTTGAGGAAATTCTCAGGGTTGAACTCGTGAGGGAATTTCCACTGGCCCTCTTCATGCAGCACTGAAGACAGGTTAGGAATCACCATCATGCCCTAGAACAGACGGGGGAGAGATGGATTAAGGGTGAGAAGGAGAGGCGGAGAGGTACACTAAAGGCTGAGACAGCACCAATCATGTAGCCCAGGAGACCTTTATAGTTCTAAGGTCAACAACAGGCAGGATATCAGTCGTCATGGTAATGCTCACCTGGGGCAGCTGGTAGCTGTGTAGTTGTGTGTCGCTGCAGGTAGTATGGAACACGCTAAGAGGAACGGTGTCACTCATGCGCTGTGCCTCATGGATCGTGGCTTGAACATACGGCATGGCATGTCTGTCCTCAAACGAAGCGTCTACACGTCCCTCAAGAACATCGGCAATCTCTCGGTGACAGCGATCTGGGACAAACACACACTCTTTGGCCACGTTTCAATCCAATCAATTTTTGTAGAATGTTTCATATTTAAAGCTAATTTCCTATTTAGCCGGCATATGCATCGTTTACCCTGAATGCGGAACCATTGTCTACAAGCGCCATTGAACTGAATGAAATGTCTGCCAGTGTGTGTGTTGTGTGTGTATTTGCTCACCCTGTACATGCTGGTTGGTCATCAGGTGTAGCATGGCAGAGCGGAGGGTGTTGGAAGTCGTGTCTGTCCCAGCCATGAACAGATCAAGTAGTAGAGACACCATCTGAGTGTCATTAAATGTGGAGCCTTCCTCAGCTGTCTGAAACACACACAAACACATACACGCACGCAGACACCAAAGGCATCTACATTCAATTCTGCATTCCACCCTGCTCCATCCTGTAAAGTACTTCCTCCTCTTCCACCAGCCCAATTAAAATGTTTGCCCTGTTCACGGAAGTCATTCCAAAGACTCTAAAAATGGGACCCGATGCCTCTCTGATTGGCAAATGGATTCAGGGTAAAGTCCTGCGACAGACTAGTGTCCTTTCCAGGGGTGTACTTCTACATCAAGCTTCTTAATGCTACAGAAACAGGAGATAGGCTCCTGCCCTATGGACCATTCAGGCTTACTTGTACAAGGCTACTTACTTTATATCTTATCTCCTTTATTTTACTTCTAGAACCATAGTTCTATTGTTCTCCTACCTTGTCAATCTGGTCCAGGTAGCAGTCAAGGAGGTCTCTGGGCTCTCCTGCGACCCTTGAATTTTTGTGCATGGTCACAACCTTCTTGATATGTTCTTTAATTTGATCAAATTTGTGGAAAGCATTCCTGAAGGGCAAAGGGAGGGGCCTCAAGACCGGTATGATTTCATAGAGCTACAATAGATTGGAGGAAATGGAGGTAAAACAGAGGGGAATGTGGATCAGTGTGTCATGTCTAGCACAGAGAGATCAGTGATGATCATGTAACTCTTATAAAAAATAAAAAAAAAGGTTCCATCTAGAATCTAAAAGGATTATTTGGATGTCCCTATTGAAGAACACCTTTTGAAGAACACTTTTGGGTTCAGTGTAGAACCCTTTCCACAGAAGGTTCTACCTGGAACACAAAAGGGTTCTACCTGGGGACAGCCGAAGAACCATTTTGGAACCATTTTTTAGTAAGCATGGAGTGGTACAGGGCTTAGACTGTACCATGGCCCAAGGTCCAACAGCTTCCTTGATGAACTCCTCTAACCTCTGGATGAGGGTGAGGATGACTGGGTCGTCATATTCAAACCTCTCTCCAAAAATCAGTGAGCAGATGATGTTAGACGCAGCCAGATGGAACAGGTGCTGAGGATCCATCGAACTGCCTACCAGGGCACAGCAACGATCACCACACGAGGCAATACATACGGACAAGGTAAGAACAGCGATCACAGAGCTACTGAATTGAACACACTGACAGGATAGATAAAGTAACAATCCCCACAATCTTTATACCTTATGTTCAAACAAGTATAGTAAATATAGTCATACTGGGAGTATTACTGAGAGTATCTTATTTGTATTAAGTTTGTGTGGTTTATGGAAGTTTGGTACAACAACAAGGGGTTAATAGTGTAAGGGTTTGATATAGTATTTGGAGGAGCTTTGGGGTGGATACTAAGCGCTGATAATGACATGAATATGTACAGTGATGACTGTGATTACTAGGACGTTGTGTGTGTGTGAGACTGTACCAGCACTGCTCTCCAGCTCAGTGCAGATGTGGGACACCTCCTCCAGGATGCGCTCTTCCATGGAGCGTTTGCCCAGACCAAAGTTTCTCAGCGTGGTCAGAGCAAAGCGCCGGTGGTCCCTCCAGCTGGAGCCATAATTGGCCATGACGACCCCTGATCGGCACACACATACAAACACACACGGAGCACACGGTTTTATGTGGTTCAGTGTGGTGTGTTAGTTAGGAGGGCGTTTGATTTATTATTTCCGGGTTTTGAGTTATGGTCTATGTTTATGTATTTCTATGTGTAGTCTAGTAAGTGTGTGTTCTATGTTGAGTTAATTGGGGTGGACTTCCAATTGAAGGCAGCTGTTTGGTGTTGCCTTTGATTGGAAGTCCTATATTAGTTGGGTGTGTTTGTCTGTGTATTTGTGGGAGATTGTTCTTGGATTGCTGTGTTGCCTTCAAGACTGTTATTTTGTCGTTCATCGGTTTGTTATTTTTGTATACGTGTTTGTTTGGTTTTCTTCCTTCTTTTCCCGTAAATAAAGAAGATGAGTATACATGTGCCTGCTGCGTTTTGGTCCTCCTTCACCGACGACAACCGTGACATGGTCTGGAGCCTGTAGGGATAAACCATGGCATGACGCCTGTATGAATAATCCATGGCCCGGCACTTGTAGAGATAATCCATGGTAAGAAGCCTCCAGTGATGATCCAGGGCGCGGAACCTGTAGAGATGATCCATGGCATGGAGCCAGCAGCAACGGTCACTAGTCCTGAACCTATTATGATGCCTCCCAGTCCGGAGCCTCCGGCAACTCTCCCCAGTCCGGAGCCTGCGGCGACGCTCCCCAGTCCAGGGCCTCCGGCGACGCTCCCCAGCCCGGGGCCTCCGGCGACGCTCCCCAGCCCGGGGCCTCCGGCGACGCTCCCCAGCCCGGGGCCTCTGGCGACGCTCCCCAGCCCGGGGCCTCCGGCGACGCTCCCCAGCCCGGGGGCTCCGGCGACGCTCCCCAGCCCGGGGGCTCCGGCGACGCTCCCCAGCCCGGAGTCTTCAGCGGCGGCCCGCAGCCCAGAACCTCGGCTGTCGTTTTGTTGTTTTTGTTCAACTGTTTTCATTAAAGTAAAATATGAGCACTCTACATGCTGCGCCCTGGTCCCCTTTATACGACCCGTGTTACAGAGCGTAAGTGGGTCGGACTCACGGTCTCATGTCTGCTACTTTAAAATCAGTGTCACACTCAGCCTAAGGGGTGATTTCCTATTGGGCTAATTCTTAAGACGTTGGTTTCTCCTGTGGGAGACCAGGGCTCAGATACCGCCGGTGGCACATACACACAGTGCCCTTATTATAACACATATTATAAAGGGGGTCAAAAACGTACTACCTTTGCCTTTGAAGAGGTGGCTGATCATCATATGGGTTGGTCGTCCAGCATATTCCGCTGCGCGTGTCACCAGTGCCTCACGAACCACTTCCAGGCCATTCAAAACCACTGCAGGCCGTGAGCCGATGTACAGACTGAACACGTTACCATAGCGCCTCTTCAGCTGAAGCACAGAAGGAGAGGGACAGGGGGAGTATTTATTGTGAGAAAATAATGTGGAACTTTTCTTTTGAAATGTTATTCAAGCACGCAAGGGTTGATGGATAAGCTTTCAGTCTTGCGTTTTAGAGTGGTTACAGGAGTAACTCTTGGCTGACTACTATTATTTGTCCCTTTACAAGTTGTGTAGCACTCTGATATTAAACAATGAGCCCCTGGTTTTCGTATGTGTAATAACAAAATAGCTCAACCTTATTCAGAACATATCTATACAGTGTTGTTTGTGTAATTACACAATTTCTACCCAGGATAATAAAGTTTTTCCCTTTTTTTAAAAATTCAATATTTTTTCCTTGTTTAAAAATCCCATAGAATGTTACAGTTTAGAAATAACAGAAAGCATGGTTTTTATCCACAATTTTCACTAACTATTTTACTAGGTAAGTCAGTTAAGAACAAATTCTTATTTACAATGACGGCCTACCCCAGATGACACTGGGCCAATTGTGCGCCACCCTAAGGGACTCCAAATCAGAATGGATGTGATGTAGCCTGGATTCGAACCAGGAACTGCAGTGACACCTCTTGCAATTTTTTTTGTCACTCAAATATCACATGAATACACATTAGACATGGGAAACTGTATAGAATTGCAAGAAATGTAGCTATAAAACGGCAACATTTTCTTTGCACCCTATGACAAAATGTGTAGAATTGCAGGAAATAAGCTTTAAACCTGCAAAATCCTGTCCACCAACAAGAGGGGTGTGAACCGTTTTTTTGTCATGAACAGTGCCGTGCCAAATATAAATAGACGTGGTGCATGCGCGCAGGGAGGGCCCAGCAAATTCATAACATATTGTTCATTTTTGCAAATTCATAACATATAATACAAATTATAATTCGTAACATATCATAACGAAATGGGCGATGGACATCCATAATACACACCATACGAAACGTAACATATCATACATACTAAATGGAGTGACTCGGATTTATTATACAGAATAATAGGAATCCGTTGACCTATATTACGAGTTGCTTGAAGAAAGCTTTATCCAAAATATTAGCGTCACAAAAAAAAGTTCTTTCCAGCAGCATTATCGTAGCAGGTCTCGAGAGTAGGTCTAGCGAGAGTTGGTCTAACTCTAGCCTACAAAGTATAGCCCACTTTACCCTTTCCAGGTCTTTGAGGGGGTTGGCAGGATCCAGCTGTAGCAGATTGCCGAGGATGGGCAGGGGACGGGGTCCTGGTGGGAAGTTTTTAGGTCGGCGGACCCTGATGAAGAAAAATAGAAGGAGGATAAAGAGCCACAACAACACCACCGACCCAAGCATCGCGACTGGGCTTCAGGAATTGTGTAGGCTACATCACGATTTAATGCTGGCTGATTTAAAGACGCTGCCACCCACACAAATTGTGGACTTTGTTTTGAACACTAGTCAACAAGGGTTTATGAGAGGGATATTTGCTAACTCTAAGTTCACAGATCTATGGCAACAGTTAATGTGGGAGGTAACCTGTCTGCCTATGGGAGACTAGTAGGTTTACAGCCTTGATTCAGGACTTGATATTTTTAGTTTGATTTGGTATTGGAACTGGGGCTTTATTTGCCACCCATTACGAGGTAAAGACAGTTTCAAACTGTATATTCGACGATATTTTTATTTTATTTATTTTGCTCCTTTGCACCATATTATTTATATTTGAACTTTGAACTTTCTTCAAACTACAAATCTACCATTCCAGTGTTTTTCTTGCCATACTTTATTTACTTTGCCACCATGGCATTTTTTGCCTTTACCTCCCTTATCTCACATCATTTGCTCACATTGTATATAGTCTTATTTTTTCTACTGCATCATTGATTGTATGTTGTTTTACTCCATGTGTAACTCTGTGTTTTTGTATGTTGTCGAACTGCTTTGCTTTATCTTGGCCAGGCCGCAATTGTAAATGAGAACTTGTTCTCAACTTGCCTACCTGGTTAAATAAAGGTGAAATAAAAAAAATAAAAAAATATTTGCGCTTTCAAACCTCAACAGCTTTCAAACCACTTGAGCCACAGGCTCCAAATAAGTGTCATGATGTTGGAAAAATGTTGTATTCCTAGTTGAATTAGTTATGGCGCGTAAACAAAGTACAAACTTACTTTTATTTAAAAAAATGTACTTATCTATTTTTTTATTTAACACTTTTTCTTAAACTTCTTAAAGAATTGTTCCAAATTTAAAATTTCAATAGCTCCTTGGTCATGTTACCTACTTGACTCTAACAAGGTTCAGAATGTCCACTGACTACCCTTCTATATTGCACACCTTTAGTTTGTAAATTTTCATGACACATGTTTTTACACACATTTTTCAAAATGTAAATCTTCAGTTGTTTGAAGTCATGACCAAGAAGCTATTGAAATTTTACATTTTGAAAAATGAATGTAAAATCTTGTGAGATGAAACTGGACAAACTAAAAGTTGTGTAATGTGTAGGCCAACTGATTGGACATTCTGCACCTTGTTTGACGTCAGTAGGTCACATGACTAAGGAGCTATTGGATTTTTTAAGTTAGAAAAATTTGTGTAAAAACGTGTGACATGAAAATTGACAAACTAAGGGGTGTGCAATATAGAAGGGTAGTCAGTGGACATTCTGAACCTTGTTTGAAGTAAGTAGGTCACATGACCAAGGAGCTATTGACATTTTAAATTTGGAACAATTCTTTAAGAAGTTTAAGAAAAAGTGTTAAATAAAAAAATAGATAAGTACATTTTTTTAAATAAAAGTAACAAATAATTAAACAGCATCAGTGAAACAACAATAGAGAGGCTATATACAGGGGGTACTGTTACAGAGTCAATGTGCGAGGGCACCGGTTAGTCGAGGTAATATGTACATGCACAGCTGAAGTCGGAAGTTTACATACACCTTAGCCAAATACATTTAAACTCAGTTTTTCACAATTCCTGACATTTAATCCTAGTAAAAATTCCCTGTCTTAGGTCAGTTAGGATCACCACTTTATTTTAAGAATGTGAAATGCCAGAATAATAATAGAGAGAATGATTTATTTCAGATTTTATTTCTTTCATCACATTCCCAGTGGGTCAGAAGTTTACATACACTCAATTAGTATTTGGTAGCTTTGCCTTTAAATTGTTTAACTTGGGTCAAACGTTTCGGTTAGCCTTCCACAAGCTTCCCACAATAAGTTGGGTGAATGTTGTCCTATTCTTCCCGAATGAGCTGGTGTAACTGAGTCAGGTTTGTAGGCCTCCTTGCTCGCACACGCTTTTTCAGTTCTACCCACACATTTTCTATAGGATTGAGGTCAGGGCTTTGTGATGGCCACTCCAATACCTTGACTTTGTTGTCCTTAAGCCATTTTGCAACAACTTTGGAAGTATGCTTGGGGTCATTGTCCATTTCGAAGACCCATTTGCGACCAAGCTTTAACTTCCTGACTGATGTCTTGAGATGTTGCTTCAATATATCCACATAATGTTCCTCCTCATGATGCCATCTATTTTGTGAAGTGCACCAGACCCTCCTGCAGCAAAGCACTCCCACAACATGATGCTGCCACCCGTGCTTCACGGTTGGGATGGTGTTCTTCGGCGTGCAAGCCTCCCCCTTTTTCCTTCAAACATAATGATGGTCGTTGTGGCCAAAGAGTTCTATTTTTGTTCCATCAGACCAGAGGACATTTCTCCAAAAAGTATGATCTTTGTCCTCATGTGCAGTTGCAAACAGTAGTCGGGCTTTTTTATGGCGGTTTTGGAGCAGTGGCTTCTTCCTTGCTGAGCGGTCTTTCAGGTTATGTTGATATAGGACTCGGTTTACTGTGGATATGGATACATTTGTACCTGTTTCCTCCATCATCTTCACAAGGTCCTTTGCTGTTGTTCTGGGATTGATTTGTGCTTTTCACAACAAAGTACGTTCATCTCTAGGATACAGAACGCATCTCCTTCCTGAGCGGTATGACGGCTGTGTGGTCCCATGGTGTTTATACTTGCGTACTATTGTTTGTACAGATGAACGTGGTACCTTCAGGCATCTGTAAATTCCTCTGACACCACCTGGTATAGAGGTCCTGGATGGCAGGAAGCTTGGCCCCTGTGATGTACTGGGCCATATGCACTGCCCTCTGTAGTGCCTTGCGGTCAGAGGCTGAGCAGCTGCCATACCAGGCAGTGATGCAACCAGCCAGGATGCTCTCGATGGTACAGCTGTAGAACCTTTTGATGATATGAGGACCCATGCCGAATCCTTTCTCTCTCCTGTCGTGCTCTCTTCACGACTGTCTTAGTGTATTTGAACCATGATAGTTTATTGGTGATGTAGACACCAAGGAACATGAAGCTCTCAACCTGCTCCACTACAGCCCCGTCGATGAGAATGGGGGCGTGCTTGGTCCTCCTTTTCCTGTAGTCCACAATCATCTCCTTTGTCTTGATCTCGTTGAGGGAGAGGTTTTTGTCCTGGCACCACACAGCCAGGTCTCCGACCTGTCTCATCAGTGTCGGTGATCAGGCCTACCATTGTTGTGTCATCTGCCAACTTGATGATGGTGTTGGAGTTGTGCCTGGCCATGCAGTCATGAGTGAACAGGGAGTACAGGAGGAGACTGAGCATGCACCCCTGAGGGGCCCCCGTGTTGAGGATCAGCGTGGCGGATGTGTTGTTACCTGCGCTTACCACCTGGGAAAAGGTATATCTTCATGAATTTAGAAATAGTGTACATTCAACTAGCTTGTAAACTCAAAATTATATCTCTTCTTCAGGTATCCATTCAAAGACAAATATTTTTTTTCTGGATGGGGGTGCAGAGGCAACCATAGATTTGATTTGATTTATTAGGATCCCTATTAGCTGATGCCAATGACAACAGCTCGTCTTACTGGGGTCCGACACATATCGAAAAATACATTACAGACAAAATACTTTACAATTTACATATAAACATGAACATGTAGTGTGTGTGTGTGTGTGCATCTATCAGTTACACATACATGTCATTACATACTGTTTCAGGGGTTGTATGGTGGATGGTCGGTATGTGACTGCGAGGTTTCTGTGTTTTCTGACTAACAGGACCATGGACAGCTCAGGGGAAACTGCCAGACTACAGCAGAATAGCCACACCTGTCTCCAGTTGTAATTAGAGGCGAAACAGTAGACAGGTGAAACCAATCGGGGCCTCTACTTAACTGCACCCTGTGTATGCTTTCTTTGTCTTTCCTTTAACCCCGGCAGGTGAATGAGGAGTAGGCTATTGGAGAGACTGCGCATACGGTGGAGAAGGAGGTTTACTGGAATAAAGGAACTTAAGATTTTAGCAAGTTGTGAACCCCAAAGACCAAGAGTGGAGGACCTTCCACTGGTGGAGATGGATTTACTTTGTTTGTTTGAGTTGCCGGTACCCAATTAAAAAATAAATAAACCGTATTAACCCTTCCCTCTATATGTTTTGACCATGAAAGTTTACAATCTAAGGTAACACCAATTAATTTAGTCTCCTCAACTTGTTCAACAGCCACACCATTGATTACCAGATTCAGCTGAGGTCTAGAACTTGATTTGTACCAAATACAATGCTCTTAGTTTTAGAGATTTTCAGGATCAGTTTACTACTGGACACCCATTACCAAAACAGACTGCAACTCTTAAGGGTTTTGGCGACTTCATTAGCTGTGGTATCTGATGTGTATATGGTTGAATCATCAGAATACATGGACACACATGCTTTGTTTAATGCCAGTGGCAGGTCATTGGTACAAATAGAAAGGAGTAGAGAGCCTAGAGAGCTGCACTGCAGTACATAGGATTCAACTCTGAGGAGAATCCGTTTTCATAGTGACTGGCCTACAGGTCAAGTTTTTGGTCTCCAACAGCCTGACCACAGACCCAATCTCTTGGCTCCAAAGTCAGAGCCGCTGACTGGTGCAAGGCCAAAGTCCTCTGGGAGTGCATCCTGTGTGCCGACCCCAGAAACCCCTCTGCAATCAGGATGATCCTGAAGAAGGTTGGTTGTCCAGGCTCATCTCAGAAGGCTGTGTCAGGCCCCAAGCTGACCAAGCAGGCCTTGCAGCGACCAGACCTGTCCCAGAGTGCTGTGGAGGCCAGTGCCAATGCCAGTCAGGTGTCTGGGTACCTTTGCTGCCCCCTGACATGGGAGCGGATAGTCATTCCGTCAATCAGGAAGTGAGCCAGCTCAAGAGACCTCAACTGTCATCCCCCGAGCTAAATATATGCAGCATGTGGAGGCCGGTGTCTGCGTACCTTTCCTGGAAGCGGCTGAGGGATATTCTCAATCAGGAACTGAGAAAGTCCAAGAGGCTTATACTGAAGCAGCAGCTAGAGGCCCGCTGGTATGTCAGAAGGGGTTTGGCAGCAGGGGCTGCAAAGAGAATATAGCCAGAGTGAAGAAGGAGGAGACCCCAGATCGCAAGAAAGAGGAGGGAGCATAGTCTGATATTCACACATTCATATGCACACATCAGGGTTGGGGTCAATTCCATTTCAATTCAGTCAAATCAGAAAGTAAGCTGAAATCCCAGTTTCCAGTAAAACAAATTCTTAAAACGAGGCATTGAGGAATATTGGAACGGGAAGTGGAAAGTCAGTTTACTTCCTAAATTGAGAGAATTGAAAAGGAATTGACTCCGACCCTGGCACACTTATACAAAGACAGACACACACACACACACACACACACACACACACACACACACACACACACACACACACACACACACACACACACACACCACACAAGAATGCCTCTTGATGATTGCTGCATCATAGGTATTTTCTTAATAAATATTTTAATAAGTAAACATCTGTGAGTAAAGACTGCACTGTACATCAAACTGACCAGGCCCTGATAGGAATAGATAGGGTGGTACAATACTACCTCTGAATGTAGTAACTACATGTGTAAAATAGGTAAATGTGGTTTCATTTCTATCAAAAAGCAAATACATCACACACAAAAAGAGATTATGAAATGCTCCGCATCCATTCAAATTGATTGTTAAAGACTCTTTGACATCAAATTTCAGACACAAGTCAGCAGGTGGCAGTGTCTTCAAATGAAAAAGAAAAAGAAAGTTAAAAAAGGCAATTGCATGCAATGGGCTATATGTTTCTAGTACCTTTTATATTTTTCTCTCCCTTGTTATTAATTTGCTTAACTCGTTCATTTGGTTTGGAAAAAGAAAATCGCGACCTGCCATTGCAATACTACTCTTTGTTGCACACATATTATATAGTTATTTTGCAAACGTTTTCAATTGTTCACAATCTGTTACTTAACTTGGAACAAAATGTGGGTTGAAGGCAACACTTTTCAGCTGTTAAATATATTGGCATGGCGCTCTACTCAACAGTGTTGTTTACATTTCAATATTCAGCAGACTCTCTTATCCAGAGCGATTTACAGGAGCAATAGGGTTAAGTGCCGTGCTCAAGCGCTCATCAACAGATATTTCACCCAGACGGCTCGGGGATTCGAAGCAGCAATCTTTAGGTTACCGGCCCAACGCGCTTAACATCTAGGCTACCTGCTGCTGTGTTGCTGTAGCTTGGTAAATTACACATTTAAAACTTTTTTAACCACCAGTATGTTGGTGGATAAACATTACAGAATTATTTATTATATAGAATGATCTGTAATTCTGCACCCAAAATCATCACTCATAAATTGCTTAAATATGTGGTTATCAATTCATGAAAAAACAAGGTTCAGTTTGTTTGGTGAAAGACTGCGAGTAAAGGCAAAAGGACTTAAAACTACTTTTTCATGTTTATTTTATCTAGCATATCTAGAAGCGAGAAGGTTAAACCGTCCGGACAGATGCATGATTGTAAAGACTGGAAAGCGGTTTGTGAGGCAGGCAATCCCGCGCAAGTGTCCCATGCATATTTCTCCGCCTTCTCCAACTCCACCCTCCCTTTATATGGGCTTTTACTACCGCGGATTCATTCCGCTATTGTGCGCCCTGAGGTGTGCACCTCATCGGAACCGCTTTGGCAAACTGGGTTGGCAAGCCTATAGGTCAAAACTAATAAGTGTTCTGGGCATAGACGTATTTAAATATGGATCTTCATCAACGAGATTGGTTAGGATGGGCAACTCTTTTTGCCATTGCGTTATCAGTGAACAGTTTGAGAAAACGCGACATGTTTGATTATGGAGAGCAAGCTGGAGACCAACTGTTGGAGCAAGGGACCGACCAAACTCAAAAACTTATTTTGAACCAGTCAATGTTCTTCTTCGGTGGCACATATGACACTGTTTATGTGAGTATAATTATGTTTTATGCACATGCGCAAATAGTAGCATAATTATGCACGAGAATAGCTGCAAAATATATCAATGGAAAAAATGCACAGCCATCAATTATGATATTCACATGCACGTTGACTGTTGAGAACCCCTTCCTATGGATTCATTGTGATAGGAGATTTTATCCATGAAAGATAGCTAACAAAACAAAACAATTACATTCTATGTTCTCAATTAGTTTACCACCTCATGCATATGCCACATATCACATCATTCAAAATCTGTTCACAAATTAAAGTACTCATTGATGATAATCAAATTAGCATAAATTGCTCAAATGCCATGAATTGGGGTGATGAAAGGCCATGTGGAATGTTGCTGGGAGGGTTTGGAATGTCAGTCAATTCATTATGTGACTGATAAGGCTATCAACACCTACCTTCATAAACACTGGCTTGGCTCTGTGCCTCCTTATACTGTAGAATATTACATACCAACAAATCATGTGATGATGATTGATAGAGAATGATACATTCATTGATCCACATATGTATTTAGTTTAGACTGTTTCAGATCATCCCAAGCACCTGAAAGTTGCCCAAAATGTCACATTGGCAATTGTTACCCCTGTTATGCCCAAATGTCGATCTCTCTCTCTCTGTCTCTCTCTCTCTGTCTCTCTCTCTCCTACGTCTTTGTATGATGTATCTACTGCATTATAAATGAAATCGCCCTTTAGCTATGGATCCCAGACAGTGCAGTGTAAGGCTTAATTAACCCTAACAATGACTAGTCTGTTCATTAAAAAGCGCTGAGCCCCATTGTTGTAAATTGACAAAACATTAACCCCAGAAGGCCCAGGCTCATCCCTGTGCCCCATAAGAAAGCTTTGTCTTTGACGTGACCTGCCTTTTGTTGGATCAAAAGACAGACGGCACAAAGAACTTATGAAGTCCCCACACAGCAGGCCTATTGTGTGATTTATCTCCAAAGAGGCAGTCAATCTCTTTTGTGTTCACACAGCAAAGACCTTGGAAGGCGTCAGCGACTCAGCCTTGCTAAAATACTCCAAACCAGAAGGTGGCAGTAGCGTTGTTTGGCAATGCATATCCCTGTGTATTGCTTATGGCCTAGATTCGAAGCTAATGTATCTGCGCTAATGTTGCTTGTTGATACTATGTTGTTCTTGTCTAATACTGTTCTGTACATTGTCATGTATTTATACGTTTGATGTGGATCCCAGGAAGAGTAGCTGCTGCATTTGCAGTAGCTAATGGGGATCCTAATTAACTAAACTAAATACTAGTCAGGTGGGACAGCTAGATAACTACAGTACCTAGCAAGATGATGAAGAAACTATTTAATTCACTCTCCATAATTCCATACTGCCAGTGCCAGTCCATAGCAAAATGTTTAGGTGGCTAGCTAACGTTAGCATATACGCTAGCTAGTAAAATATAGCTAGCTAGCTAAGGACACTGCACTAACTTGGCAGCTATCACAGGCAGCTGTTTCATGAAAACTAGCTAATCCATTGTGATTTAATTAGAATGTCAATACTAGCTACAGTGGTTAGCTAGCTTGGAGGAAGTATTTAGTGTTGTATGCATTGCGTCTATACGCTTAGCTAGCTACCATCCCATAGCCTACATTGCATATGAAGTGTGACTGGCTCATCCCTGGATGTACTGAGAAAATGCCCTATTTTTTTCTTTTTTTGTTGGCTCCCCCACATGGGGGTTCGTGCTCTTTGATTGGCTCAAAATCAAGTTGTTGGCCACTGACAAGCATTGCGATTCTACAAGTATAATCTGTAGGTTTGTCGCTACTGGGTCAGCACGCAGCAGGTACCGCTTTTGTTCTAGCAAGAGAAGGAACGGCCTCCCACTTTGATAACTAGACCTACCTATCGGGAGTCTATCGGCAGTGAGATTCTCAGTGTGTTCCATGCTGTATGAGAGCTCAACTCCAATTGATAGCCAATCCTGATGCTTATCATATTGACTTAACTTGATTCGACTGAAGATAATTTTTCTCTACCCTACCTTTCTCTACCTTTACTCTACCTTTCTCTACCCATTTTTTGTGTGCAGTGTTTGTCATTGTTTAGGGATATTAGCACGGAATTTGTCTCTGCATTTCAAGTTTCTTTGGTCATTACATAGCTAAGTCAGTTAACATTCTGTCATTTGGGACCATTCAACTGCTGAGATTGTTCTTATTTTGACATAGAGGTGTGCTATGCAAATATCCTCTTTTCTAAACCAAGAGATTCCAACACGCTTGGGGTTGTTCTCACTTCTCACCACATCTATCTCTTTTCTTTTTGTTGACTTAAACTCCCCTAAAACGACATAATCCATACAAACTACAAGTTTCCTGAAAAAAGGCTGCATTTTTGTGTCCAGAACAACTTCCTCCCCTCCCAATGAGTGACATCCTGGAATTTAGTAATATTCCCAGTGCTACTTGAACCCCTTCCAACCAGATTAGCCAGATAATATACCACCCACTAATTGCAGAACGACACCAAGGGCTGGATGCAATCAGAGCAACATTGTACTTAAATGGAATTGCGGAAGGGAAAAATCACATTGATCACATTTTTCATTAAGTCTTACTGTTCATTTTACATTTCCATTTGAGTCTTTAAAAAAAAATATTTATAGATTTTCAAATATGAGAACAAGAACAGTACAACTCGAACGCCTCATTCTCCCATCTATCCCTCCCTCCCTCCCACCCACCAAAGCATCATACAAGGATATACTATTAAAGTAAATGAAATAGGACAGAAAAAAACTGAAAAACAGTCATAGAAATAAAAACATAGAAAAAAATGTATAGATGTACTATTGTAAAGTGGTTGTTCCACTGGATATCATAAGGTGAATGCACCAATTTGTAAGTCGCTCTGGATAAGAGCGTCTGCTAAATGACGTAAATGGAAATGGAAAAACAATGGAAAAAGTTCAATAAAAATTCTTATCAGCACAAATGGCCACTAGAACAGACATGACTGCTTACCAAAATATGCAAGTTACACTAGGTAAAAAACAAGCTCTCCACGTATTGTATTAATGGGGGACCAGGTTAAATCAAACTTTTGTCGGGACCCAAACACAGTGTACCTAACCTTCTTCAGAGGCAGAGATGACATCACCTCCTTAACCCACTGCTTAAAGGAGGGCGCCTTTGCAGACTTCCAGTGAAAGATGACAAGGCGGCGAGCTAGCAGCTAGGCAAATGCTATTGCATTCGCCTAATGCGTGGTAGCATTCTGGTCTAGGGGAAGTACCCCAAAAATGGCAGGGAACAGGTTGGGACTAACAGTTGTATTACACATATGTGAGAATGCCTCAAAAATGGGGTCCCAGAAGCCACTCAAAGATTGGCATGACCAAAACATGTGTCCCACAGTCGCTGGACTCTGGTGGCATCTCAAACACTTGGGGTCCACATTTGGGTATATTTTTGCCAATCTGTCATTTGAGTAATGGAGACGGTGCAAAACTTTAAACTGAATGAGCCCATGCCTTATGCAAAATGATGAGGTATTGGATTCTCCAATCCAAAGTGAAATCTAGAATTGGCTTCCTATTTCGCAACAAAGCATCCTTCACTCATGCTGCCAAACATACCCTCGTAAAACTGACCATCCTACCAATCCTCGACTTCGGCGATGTCATTTACAAAATAGCCTCCAATACCCTACTCAACAAGCTGGATGCAGTCTATCACAGTGCCATCCGTTTTGTCACCAAAGCCCCATATACAACCCACCACTGCGATCTGTATGCTCTCGTTGGCTGGCCTTCACTTCATAATCGTCGCCAAACACATTGGCTCCAGGTCATCTACAAGACCCTGCTAGGTAAAGTCCCCCCTTATCTCCGCTCACTGGTCACCATAGCAGCACCCACCTGTAGCACGCGCTCCAGCAGGTATATCTCTCTGGTCACCCCTAAAGCCAACTCCTCCTTTGGTCATCTCTCCTTCCAGTTCTCTGCTGCCAACGACTGGAACGAACTACAAAAATCTCTGAAATTGGAAACACTTATCTCCCTCACTAGCTTTAAGCACCAGCTGTCAGAGCAGCTCACAGATCACTGCACCTGTACATAGCCCATCTATAATTTAGCCCAAACTACTACCTCTTCCCCTACTGTATTTATTTATTTTATTTATTTTGCTCATTTGCACCATATTATTTATATTTGAACTTTGAACTTTCTTCAAACTACAAATCTACCATTCCAGTGTTTTTCTTGCTATACTTTATTTACTTTGCCACCATGGCATTTTTTTGCTTTTACCTCCCTTATCTCACATCATTTGCTCACATTGTGTATATAGTCTTATTTTTTTTTCTACTGTATTATTGACTGTATGTTGTTTACTCCATGTGTAACTCTGTTGTTGTATGTTGTCGAACTGCTTTGCTTTATCTTGGCCAGGTCGCAATTGTAAATGAGAACTTGTTCTCAACTTGCCTACCTGGTTAAATAAAGGTGAAATAAAAAATAAATAAAAAATACGTTCAATACTATGTTGCCATATATCATCGGGTAGCTCGCCACCCATGTCTTGCTCCCATGCAGATTTTGTATTTGCCAAGGAAGGCGGATTAATGTTATGTATTATGTCGTATAATCTGGAGATTGTGCCCTTCAAATACTGGCTAAGATCTAAGCCCCTTTCAACTGGACACTTAGTGGGCTCGAGCGGAAATTAAGGGAAATGTTTTTTAGCATAGCTGCGAGTTTGCAGATATCTAAAAAAGTGCCTATTGGGAATTTTAACCCAAATGTGTTGTCAACAAATAGGTCACAACAAAAACACCAGACCGTTCCTATGCCAGAACTAGAATGCCGTGTCAATCTGTGACGCTGGGAAGAGATGATTAGATGTTAATGGAGAGAACTAAACTAAACTACAGGACTGTTTTGCTATCACAGACTGGAACATGTTCTGGGATTCTTTTGATGACATTGAGGAATACACCACATCAGTCACTGGCTTTATCAATAAGTGCATTGAGGACGTCGTCCCCACAGTGACTGTACGTACATACCCCAACCAGAAGCCATGGATTACAGGCAACATTCGCACTGAGTTAAAGGGTAGAGCTGCTGCTTTCAAGGTGCGGGACTAACCCGGAAGCTTACAAGAAATCCCTCTATGCCTTGCGACGAACCATCAAACAGGAAAAGCGTCAATACAGGGCTAAGATTGAATCATACTACACCGGCTCCGACGCTCGTCGTATGTGGCAGGGCTTGCAAACTATTACAGACTACAAAGGGAAGCACAGCCGCGAGCTGACCAGTGACACGAGCCTACCAGACGAGCTAAATCACTTCTATGCTCGTTTCGAGGCAAGCAACACTGAGGCATGCATGAGAGCATCAGCTGTTCCGGACGACTGTGTGATCACGCTCTCCATAGCCGACGTGAGTAAGACCTTTAAACAGGTCAACATTCACAAGGCTGCGGGGACAGATGGATTACCAGGACGTGTGCTCCGGGCATATGCTGACCAACTGGCAGGTGTCTTCACTGACATTTTCAACATGTCCCTGATTGAGTCTGTAATACCAACATGCTTCAAGCAGACCACATAGTCCCTGTGCCCAAGAACACAAAGGCAACCTGCCTAAATGAATACAGACTCGTAGCACTCACGTCCATAGCCATGAAGTGCTTTGAAAGGCTGGTAATGGCTCACATCAACACCATTATCCTAGAAACCCTAGACCCACTCCAATTTGCATACCGCCCAAACAGATCCACAGATGATGCAATCTCTATTGCACTCCACACTGCCCTTTCCCACCTGGACAAAAGGAACACCTATGTGAGAATGCTGTTCATTGACTACAGCTCAGTGTTCAACACCATAGTAGCCTCAAAGCTCATCACTAAGCTAAGGAACCTGGGACTAAACACCTCCCTCTGCAACTGGATCCTGGACTTCCTGACGGGCTGCCCCCAGGTGGTGAGGGTAGGTAACAACACATCTGCCATGCTGATCCTCAACACTGGAGCTCCCCAGGGGTGCGTGCTCAGTCCCCTCCTGTACTCCCTGTTCACCCTCGACTGCATGGCCAGGCACGACTCCAACATCATCATTAAGTTTGCTGACGACACAACAGTGGTAGGCCTGATCACCGACAACGACGAGACGGGAGAAGGTCAGAGACCTGGCCGGGTGGTGCCAGAATAACAACCTATCCCTCAATGTAACCAAGACTAAGGAGATGATTGTGGACTACAGGAAAAGGAGCACTGAGCACGTCCCCATTCTCATCGACGGGGCTGTAGTGGAACAGGTGTCCACATCAACAACAAATTAGAATGGTCCAAACACACCAAGACAGTCGTGAAGAGGGCACGACAAAACCTATTCCCCCTCAGGAAACTAAAAAGATTTGGCGTGGGTCCTGAGATCCTCAAAAGGTTCTACAGCTGCATCATCGAGAGCATCCTGACCGGTTGCATCACTGCCTGGTACGGTAATTGCTCGGCCTCCAACCGCAAGGCACTTCAGAGGGTAGTGCGTACGCCCTGTACATCACTGGGGCAAAGCTGCCTGCCATCCAGGACCTCTACACCAGGCGGTGTCAGAGGAAGGCCCTGAAAATTGTCAAAGACCCCAGCCACCCCAGTCATAGACTGTTCTCTCTACTACCGCATGGCAAGCGGTACCGGAGTGCCAAGTCTAGGACAAACAGGCTTCTCAACAGTTTTTACCCCCAAGCCATAAGACTCCTGAACAGGTAACCAAATGGTTACCCGGACTATTTGCATTGTGTGCCCTCCCCCTGCGCTGTTTGTTGTCATACGCTATGTATGAAATAATTTGGCCCCTTAGATATGCTTTTAACGACTCCCACACAGTAGAGTGAGACACGTCAGTGGTGCAGTTGATTTTTTTATTTTTTATTTCACCTTTATTTATCCAGGTAGGCTAGTTGAGAACAAGTTCTCATTTACAACTGCAACCTGGCCAGGATAAAGCAAAGCAGTTCGACAAATACAACAACACAGAGTTACACATGGAATAAACAAACATACAGTCAATAATACAGTAGAAAAGTCTATATACAATGTGTGCAAATGAGGTAAGATAAGGGAGGTAAGGCAATACATAGGCCATAGTGGCAAAGTAGCTACAATATAGCAATTAAACACTGGAGTGATAGATGTGCAGAAGATGAATGTGCAAGTAGAGATACTGGGGTGCAAAGGAGCAAAATAAAAAAATAAATACAGTATGGGGATGGGGTAGTTGGATGGGCTATTTACAGATGGGCTATTCTCAACAAGCCCCCTTCATTCACGCCGCCAAACTTACCCTAGTAAAACTGACTATCCTACCAATCCTCGACTTCGGTGATGTCATCTACAAAATGGCTTCCAATACTCTACTCCGGAAACTGGATGCAGTCTATCACAGTGCCATCCGTTTTGTTACCAAAGCCCCTTATACCACCCACCACTGCGACCTGTATGCTCTAGTCGGCTGGCCCTCGCTACATATTCGTCGCCAAACCCACTGGCTCCAGGTCAACTATAAGTCTATGCTAGGTAAAGCTCCACCTTATCTCAGCTCACTGGTCACCATAACAGCACGTGCTCCAGCAGGTATATCTCACTGGTCATCCCCAAAGCCAACACCTCCTTTGGCCACCTTCCCTTCCAGTTCTCTGCTGCCAGTGACCGGAAAGAATTGCATAAATCGCTGAAGCTGGAGACTTATGTTTCCCTCACTAAGTTTAAACATCAGCTATCTGAGCAGCTAACCGATCGCTGCAGCTGTACATTGTCCATCTGTAAATAGCCCACCCAATCTACCTACCTCATCCCCATATTGTTTTTATTTACTTTTCTGTTCTTTTGCACACCAGTATCACTACTTGCACATCATCATCTGCTCATTTATCACTCCAGTGTTAATCTGCTAAGTTGTAATTACTTCGCTACTATGGCCTATTTATTGCCTTACCTCCTCACGCCATTTGCACACACAATATATAGACGTTCTTTTTTTTCTATTGTGTTATTGACTGTACGCTTGTTAATTCCATGTGTAACTCTGTGTTGTTGTCTGTGTCGCACTGCTTTGCTTTATCTTGGCCAGGTCGCAGTTGTAAATGAGAACTTGTTCTCAACTAGCTTTCCTGGTTGAAATAAAAAATAAAAATGAGACCCGGAATGATTTAGATTGGTTCCCCCACACCAAAATGGCATGAAAAGGGGTGTGAGTAATGGGAGAGGAAAAGATCTCCGTATGGCCCACCAGAGTACTCGCTCCTACCGGTGAGCCTGGTCTTTTAGTGGACAGGTGGAGATGAAATGACCAGTAGTCCCGCAATGCGGGCAACTCTTAGTGTGAAGCCTGTATAGCCGTTCGGCTGGAGACAGCCTAGCTCTGCCTAGTTGCATTGGCTTGGGAAGAGGTGAATCGGCTGACTTCGGAGACTCTCGGGGGAACTCGGGTAGCCTTGCGTTCTCTCGGCAATGGAGCCGTCGGGGACTTCCGAGGTGGAATCCTTGGGCAGCGAGTGAAATCGATTCTCCTCTCCTTCCTTTGTTCCTGTAGTTGCCCATCAATCTGTATGGTCAAGGCGATGAGCGAGACGAGATATGTCGGTAGTTCCCGGGCTGCAAGCTCATCCTTTACTTCCTCCGAAACTCCATACAGGAACATGTCGAACAGCGCTTCCGGGTTCCAGGCACACTCAGCTGCCAACATGTGGAAATCCACCACATTGTCTGCCACACTGCGGGAGTCTTGCCGAAACTGGAGTAACTTCCGAGCAGCCTCTCTCCCGGACAATGGATCATTGAAAACTTTCTTTACCTCCGCCACAAACTCCTCCAGACTGACTGCTGTTCCCATACTGCCGTAGCCCAGGCGAGAGCCCTCCCGGACATTAGTGTGATGAGGTACGCTATCTTAGAGTGGTCCGAGGGGAAGGAGGAGGGCTGCAGCTTGATGATGAGGGAACACTGAGCGAGAAATGACCGACAGGTGCCCGACTCTCCATCAAAGCGTTCCGGGGGAGGTATGCAGAGTTCCCGGGAAACCGGGGTGGCAGGGAAGGTGGCGCTGCTAACAGCCGGGTTACTGACGGCCTGGGAGGTTACCGTCATGGTAGGCTGCCTAACAGACAACCCGCAGACTTGCTCCAGCAATGTGTTCAATGCTCGGTCATGGCATTTGGCCAAGGTCTGGAACCCTTCCATCAGACTATGAAGCAACTCCTCGTGCCTTCCAATGGTGGCTCCTTGGGAGGAGATGGTGTTGCGGAGCTGGTCCGAGTCTGCTGGGTCAGTCATGGCCAGTTCGTACTATCACGTTTTAGGGAAGACCCAGATGCAGATAGTGTCGCAGTAACAAAAGCTTATTAGTAGAACAGGGGGCAGGCAAAACAACAGGTCAAGGGCAGGCAGAGGTCGGTAATCCAGATCAGAGTCCAAAAGGTACAGAAAGGCAGGCAGGGTCGGGGGAGGCAGAATGGTCAAAACCGGGAAAACTTGAAAAGAGGAACTAGAAACAGACAGGAGCAAGGGGAAAACGCTGCTAGGCTTGACGAACAAAATTAACTGGCAACAAACGAACAGACAAGGTATGATTGGTATACAGAAGATAGCCCTATATGGTAAAAGAACAAGTCCATACTATGGTTAGAACAGCTCAGATAAGCAAAGAGAAACGACAGTCCATCATTACTTTAAGACATGAAGGTCAGTCAATACGGAACATTTCAAGTGCAGTCGCAAAAACCATCAAGCGCTATGATTAAACTGGCTCTCATGACAACCGCCACAGGAATGGAAGACCCAGAGTTACCTCTGCTGCAGAGGATAAGTTCATTAGAGTTACCAGCCTCAGAAATTGCAGCCCTAATAAATGCTTCACAGAGTTCAAGTAATAGACACATCTCAACATCAACTGTTCAGAGGAGACTGTGTGAATCAGGCCTTCATGGTCGAATTGCTGCAAATAAACCACTACTAAAGGACACCAGTAATAAGAAGAGACTTGCTTGGGCCAAAAAACACTTGCAATGGACATTAGATCGGTGGAAATGTGTCCTTTGGTCTGCTGAGTCCAAATTGGAGATGTTTGGTTCTAACCTGTGTTGGTGAATGGATGATCTCTGAATGTGTATTTTCTACTGTAAAACATGGAGGAGGGGGTGTTATGGTGTGGGGGTGCTTTGCTGGTGACATTGTCTGTGATTTATTTAGAATTCAAGGCACACTTAACCAGTATGGCTACCATAGCATTCTGCAGCGATACGCCATCCTATCTAGTTTGGATTTAGTGGGACTATCATATGTTTTTCAACAGGACAATGACCCAATACACCTCCAGGCTGTGTAAGGGCTATTTTACCAAGAAGGAGAGTGATGGAGTGCAGCATCAGATGACCTGGCCTCCACAATCCCCCGGCTCAACAAAATTGAGATGGTTTGGGATGAGTCGGACCACAGAGTGAAGGAAAAGCAGCCAAGTACTCAGCATATGTGGGAACTACTTCAAGACTGTTGGAAAAGCATTCCAGGTGAAGCTGGTTGAGAGAATGCCAAGAGTGTGCAAAGCTGTCATCAAGGCAAAGGGTGGCTTTTTGAAGTATATCAAATATAAAACATATTTTGATTTGTTTAACACTTTTTTTGGTTACTACATGATTCCATATGCGTTATTTCATAGTTTTGACGTCTTCACTATTATTCTACAATGTAGAAAATAGTAAAAAATAAAGAAAAACCCTTTGAAAGTGTAGGTATTCTAAAATCTTTGACCGGTAGTGTGTGTATATATATAATGCATTTTTTCTGTTCAGTTTTGATGGAATTTCTTACTAAACCACCCACAAAAATCCCAAAATGTTTTAATGCGCGACAGCAAATGGAAGAAGAAGAAAAACTTTTGCAAATGTTGTATGGTCACTGATGTGAGTTTGTTGACGTCACGGTTGTCGTAGGGTAAAGACCAAGACGCAGCGGCAAAATATATACTCATCTTCTTTTTATTTGGTGAAGAAGGAAAACACAATAAACGTATACAAAACACAAACGAACTGGACAGTCTTGTCAGACAAACAGCTAAACAAGCACAATGTCGCACAAAACCCCATGACAAACAAACTCCTAATTATAGGACCTTCAATCAGAGGCAACAATAACCAGCTGCCTCCAATTGAAGGTCCAACCCCAATAAACTAAACATAGAACTACAATAGACTAGACAGAATATAGAAATACACTAACATAGAACATAGACTAACAAACCCCGAACCACATAAACCAAACACCCCTCTACCTAAATGCATAGCCCAAACCACATGAAACAAACACCCCCCTGCCACGTCCTGACCAAACTATAATAACAAATAACCCCTATTACTGGTCAGGACGTGACAGTTGAAGATAAATCAGTGTCGTTTTCCTGCTGCCCTTCACCGTCGCGTTGTTGTGTGTCATCTGTAAGCTTAAGCAACGAGTTCTAAAGTCTGCTTTCCTCCCACCAAACTCTGCTCCCACACCCCTTGTGCATGTGGGATTTCCCCTTCACTCTCAATCCCGGTCTGTAGAGCTTCAGCAGATGCCGAGAGCCACCCCTACCTCCATCCTTCGCTCCCTCTCTCCCTCCCTCTGTTTCTTCCCTCTTTCCCTCTCCCCCTCCTCTGATGTGCAGGTCGAGGCTGTGTTGCTCTAGTCAGTGCCTTTCCAGCAGTCCCAGCAGCTGTCTTTGAAATTGCCCCCGACACACTCACATACACACACACTTCCGGGAGGGAATGTTTAGAGGTTGGCAGAGGGGTAGAGGGTGGATGTGTGTGTGTGAGTTGGGGGTCAGGGAGTTGAATTCTTTCAGTGCTCTGTAGGAGTGGGAGAAGAGTGGGTTTGTCCATTAGTGTGTTTGTTCAGGAAGAAAAAACAATTATTTTGGTATTTTGCGACTTGTTATATTCTGGGTGTTAAAGTGCATTGAGATGGTCAATGTTGATTCTCTAACTCAGTGAACTTCTGACAAACTATATAGTGTTATCTTTAGAAAAAATGTACAGTTCTGTAACATACAGTTCATACTGTACACTGAGTGTACAAAACATTAAGAACACCTTCCTCATATTGAGTTGCACCCCCCCTTTTGCCCTCAGAACAGACCTCAATTCATTGGGGCATGGACTCTATAAGGTGTCAAGCGTTCCACAGGGATGCTGGCCCATGTTGACTCCAATGATTCCCACAGTTATTGATACACATGGGAAACTGTTGAGCATGAAAAATCTAGCAGCGTTGCAGTTCTTGACACAAACTGGTGCGCCTGGCACCTACTACCATACCCCTTTCAAAGACATTTACATTTTTTGTGTTGCCGATTCACCCTCTGAATGGCACATATACAGTACTCAATCCATGTCTCGATTGTCTCAAGGCTTAACCTGTCTCCTCCCCTTCATCTACACTGATTTAAGTGGATTTACAGTTGAAGTCGGAAGTTTACATACACTTAGGTTGGAGACATTAAAACTTGTTTTTCAACCACTCCACAAATTTCTTGTTAACAAACTATAGTTTTGGCAAGTCGGTTAGGACATCTACTTTGTGCATGACACACATAATTTTTCCAGCAGTTGTTTACAGACAGATTATTTCACAATTCTAGAGGGTCAGAAGTTTACATGCACTAAGTTGACTGTGCCTTTAAACAGCTTGGAAAATTCCAGAAAATGATGTCATGGCTTTAGAAGTTTCTGATAGGCAAATTGACATCCTTTGAGTAAATTGGAGGTGTACCTGTGGATGTATTTCAAGGCCTACCTTCAAACTCAGTCCCTCTTTGCTTGACAACATGGGAAAATCAAAATAAATCAGCCAAGACCTCAGAAAAAAATTCTAGACCTCCACAAGTCTGGTTCATCCTTGAGAGCAATTTCCAAACGCCTGAAGGCACCACGTTCATCTGTACAAACAATAGTACGCAAGTATAAACACCATGGGAGCACGCAGCCATCACACTGCTCAGGAAGGAGACGTGTTATGTCTCCTAGGGATGAACGTACTTTGGTGCGAAAAGTGCAAATCAATCCCAGAGCAACAGCAAAGGACCTTGTGAAGATGCGGGAGGAAACAGGTACAAAAGTATCTATATCCACAGTAAAACGAGTCCTATATCGACATAATCTGAAAGGCCGCTCAGCAAGGAAGAAGCCACTGCTCCAAAACCGGCATAAAAATGCCAGACTACGGTTTGCAACTGCACATGGGGACAAAGATTGTACTTTTTGGAGAAATGTCCTCTGGTCTGATGAAACAAAAATAGAACTGTTTGGCCATAATGACCATCGTTATGTTTGGAGGAAAAAGGGGGAGGCTTGCAAGCCGAAGAACACCATCCCAACTGTGAAGCACGGGGGTGGCAGCGTCATGTTGTGGGGGTGCTTTGCTGCAGGAGGGACTGGTGCACTTTACAAAATAGATGGCATCATGAGGAATAAAAATTATGTGGGTATATTGAAGCAACATCTCAAGACATCAGTCAGGAAGTTAAAGCTTGGTCGCAAATGGGTCTTCCAAATGATCAATGACGCCAAGCATGGTTCCAAAGTTGGACAACAAAGCCAAGGTATTGGAGTGGCCATCACAAAGCCCTGACCTCAATCCTATAGAAAATTTGTGGACAGAACTGTAAAAGTGTGTGTGAGCAAGGAGGCCTACAAACCTGACTCAGTTACACCAGCTCTGTTAGGAGGAATGGGCCAAAATTCACCCAATTTATTGTGGGAAGCTTGTGGAAGGTTACCCAAAACGTTTGACCCAAGTTAAACAATTTAAAGGCAATGCTACCAAATACTAATTGAGTGTATGTAAACTTCTGGCCCACTGGGAATGTGATGAAAGAAATAAAAGATGAAATAAATCATTCTCTACTATTATTCTGACATTTCACATTCTTCAAATAAAGTGGTGATCCTAACTGACCAAAGACAGAGAATTTTTACTAGGATTAAATGTCGGGAATTGTGAAAAAATTAGTTTAAATATATTTGGATCATGTGTAAGTAAACTTCCGACTTCAACTGTAACAAGTGACATTAATTAGGGATCATAGCTTTCACCTGGATTCACCTGCTCAGTCTATGTCATGGAAAGAGGTTCTTAATGTTTTGTACACTCAGTGTATATTAAAGTGCGCCTTATTTAATATAACAGGCTTTTAAAATGCAATGTTGGTGCACAATTTCTACTTAAAATATCAAAGGCACTCTTTTTTTGTGGAATGACCCAGATAAAGCATTTTTCAGTGGGAATCTTAAGGATCAATCCACGAACAATGCACATCTGGAAAGTTGGACAGGAGGCAAGACTGCTTGGTTCGTCTT
The DNA here is from genome assembly GCF_901001165.1 of Salmo trutta. Lineage (NCBI taxonomy): Eukaryota > Metazoa > Chordata > Actinopteri > Salmoniformes > Salmonidae > Salmo > Salmo trutta. The sequence continues at coordinate 17,612,443 of NC_042994.1, forward strand.
CTCACTTTCTCTCTCTATCTCTTCTCTATCTAAAAAACAAGTGCTTGGTTTGTCTTCTCACTTCCTCCTCTCTCTGTCTTTCTCTCTCTCTGCTTGTCTTTCCCCTCAACTGATAATTATGATCCCAGGAGTCTGTATGATGTAACCAATATGTGGTTCCTGTTCGTACCTCTTAGGAAAGCGTTCTCAAAGATAACTTTACAGCCTTGAACTTCACAGGACTCTCTTGGGTCCGCTTTTCCAGACCCAGAGTAAACCTATATTCCTGGACAATTTTTTTTAAACCCACCTATCCAGATCAAGACTGTCAGATTCTCCGTTGAGCAGGCTTTCAAAATCCAGGAGTGGCTTAATTTTGGTTCGTGGAAAGGGTCTCCTAAAATGATATTGGTAATGCCTACGTGCTGCTTTGGCTTTAGAAGGGCTTCCTCTCTTATCAACCCCTGAAGGACTTTAAGCCAAATTCTGATAGCCCCTGTCTTGTCACATTGCAGCCAAGCGACTCCTGCACTACAGGTGTTTTCTTCAAGTCAAATACCTGCTGTGAGGGCGGCTATTCACCCAGATGCTTTTGTCATTCATGCGTTCCTTTGGATGAGTTGTCGTTTAGAGACGAGCCAAGGGCCGAGCCTGAGAGTCTGAACCAGATGTAGTAGTGTAGTCTAGATTCTCCTTTGGTCCAAACCAAAGTCTATTGCCAGCTAATAATAATAAAATTATAATATATGGTATTTAGCAGACGCTTTTGTTCAAAGCGTCTTTCAGTCATGTGTACATACAAGTCTCGTGTATTTAAATCAAGTGTTTAGTCTAAAGACAGATATTTTAAACATTATTTGAAATCTTTCAAATAGTTTAGCCAGCTAAATCCCTCCGGCTTTTCAAATTCATTCAACTGGATGGGAGAATGGACTTAACATTGGTTTAGATCCGCTCTTTCTCCTTGTGCTGTAGGTAGTTGTTATCCGCCGTTTTCTCCAGGTCGTTCCACTCAGATAAAAACAAAAACTTTTTTTTTCTAGAGAGAGCAAGCTAATTTCACAAGTAATTCCAGCTAGAACTGGGATCAAGTATTCAAAATCTCTCAAGAACTATGTGTGTTTGCTTGTGCCTGCCATGTGCTCTTTTGAGACATCAATTGGTTCCATTGTGCCAGGCAAGCTCAGTCAAGCACAGATAAAGGAGTTGAAAGATTTTTAAAGGACAGCTAAACTATTTGAAGGATTTCAAATTCTATTTGAACTATTTGTCTTTAGGCTAAACACAGTTGATTTAAATACATGAGACTTGTCAGATGTGAATTGGGTCGCAATGCTTCTTCTGTTGTAGCAAACGCACATGAGGCTTATTGCTTTGATGGCTGGTAGCTAGTATAAAGTATAGACCATATATTGTGTTCCCTACAGGTTATTGGAAAGAGCAGAAGCTCTGAACTATCCGTTCAGAACCCAGTCTTACCTACAGGTTATGGGAATTGTGCTTGTTTAGTATTTCTCCAGTAGGTTTCCTGAAGGAGAAAGCCTCCACTTCTATGTCAAAGATAATAAAACAAAAACACTATAGTAAATACTGTGCCTTCAGAAAGTATTCACACCCATTGATTTTTCCTAATTTTGTTGTGTTACAAGGTGGAATTAAAACGATCTACACAAAATACTCTGTAATGTCAAAGTACAAAAATTCTAACTTTTGTAAACAAAATATGAAAAATATATTTCTGGGTAAGTCTCGAAGAGCATTGCACACCTGGATTATACAATATTTGCTGCACATTATTTTTCAAAATTCTTCAAGCTCTGTCAAGTTGGTTGTTGATCATTGCTAGACAGCCATTTTCAAGTCTTGCCATAGATTTTCAAACTGATTTAAGTCAAAACAGTAACAAGGCCTCTCAGGAACATTCTATGTTGTCTTTTTAAGCAACTCCAGTGTAGATTTGGCCTTGTGTTTTAGATTATTGTCCTGCTGAAAGGAGAATTTGTCTCACGAAGTCTGTTGGAAAGCAGACTAAACTAGGTTTTCCTCTTGGATTTTGCCTTTGCTTAGCTCTATTCCGTTTATTTTTATCCCAAAACATGTCCCTAGTCCTTGCAGATGACAAACGTACCCGTAACATGATTGTCACGTCCTGACCATAGAAAGATGTTATTTTCTATGGTAGAGTAGGTTAGGAAGTGACAGTTTTTTTTTCTAGTTTAGATTTTCTATGTTGTTATGTTCTAGTTTTTGTATTTCTATGTTGGGTTTTGTTTGGGATGATCTCCAATTAGAGGCAGCTGGTCATCGTTGTCTCTAATTGGAGATCATACTTAAGTAGGTGTTTTTCCCACTTGGAGTTAGTGTATGTTTCACAACTGCGTCACGGTTTGTTGTTTTTTGTTCTTTAGTTTATTTGTATGTATTGCATAGTTTCACAGTTTAACAATAAAATATGTGGAACGATAATCACGCTGCACTTTGGTCCGCTCCTTCCTACGACAACCGTGACAATGATGCAGCCACTACCATTCTTGAAAATATGAAGAGTGGTACTCAGTGATGTGTTGTATTGGATTTGCCCCAAACATAACGCTTCGTATTCAGAATATAAAGATATCATTGTTTTTGACTTTTTTTTACCCATCTACCAACAGGTGCCCTTCTTTGCAAGGCATTGGAAAACCTCATTGGTATTTGTGGTTGAATCTGTGTTTGAAATTCACTGCTCGACTGAGGGACCATACAGATAATTGTATGTGTGGGGTACAGAGATAAGGTAGTCATTCAAAAATCATGTTAAACACTATTATTTTACACAGTGAGTCCATGCAACTTATTATGTGACTTGTTAAGCTCATTTTTACTCCTGAACTTATTCAGGTTTGCTATAACAAAGGGGTTGAATACTTATTGACTCAAGACATTTCAAGTATCATTTTTAATTAATTTGTAAAAATCAAAACAATTCACTTTGACATTATGGAGTATTGTGTGTAGGCCAGTAACACAAACTCTATTTTAAATACAGGTTGTAACACAACTGTAAAAAGTCAAGGGTTGTGAATATATTCTGAAGGCACTGTACTACAGTACTTTCTGCAAAAACACAGTAAATACTACTGTATACTACAGTATGTAAAAACACTACAGTAAATACTACAGTATAGCACAGTCCGCAAAAACACATTAATTACTATAGTATATGAACAAAAATTATACTATAGTTAACTGTAAATATTACAGTATACGACAATAAATACTACAGTATTTACTGTAGTGTTTTGCAGTACAAATCAATAGTAAGAAGGTGTTCCTAATGTTTGGTATACTCAGTGTATCACAATACAATATACGTCAACGACTCATATCCATATTTCACAGTATAGGTGTCACGATCGTCGTACAGAGCGGACCAAGGCGCAGCGTGAGTTGAGTTCCACATATTTATTTAACGTGAAACAAACAACAAATAAAGAAACAACGAAACGTGAAGTACTGAAGCGCACACAGGCAACTAAACAAAAACAATATCCCACAAAACACAGGTGGGAAAAAGGCTACCTAAATATGATCCCCAATCAGAGGCAACGATAAACAGCTGCCTCTAATTGGGAACCATATTAGCACCAACCGAACAGCTAGATAACCCCCCAGTCACACCCAGACCTGAAACACCATAGAGAATTCACAGGGCTCTCTATGGTCAGGGCGTGACAGTACCCCCCCCCCCCCCCCCCCTTAAAGGTGCGGACTCCGACCACAAAACCTAAACTATATGGGGGAGGGTTAGGGTGGGCAACTAGCGTCGGTGGCGGCTCAGGTGCGGGACGTAGCCCCTGCCCAGACCCCGGATCCGGCCATGGCGCCGGGCTGAACGCCGTGCCTGGACTGGGCACCGGCGCAGAGGAAGGCTCCGGCCCTGGAGCGGTACTAGACGCCATACCTGGACTGGGCATCAGCGCAGAGGAAGGCTCCTGCCATGGAGCAGGACTGGACACTGTGCCTGGACTGGGCATCGGCGCAGAGGAAGGCTCCGGCCATGGAGCTGGGTTGGATGCCGTGCCTGGACTGGGCACCGGCGCAGAGGAAGGCTCCGGCCTTGGAGCAGGACTGGATGCCGTGCCTGGACTGGGCACCGGCGCAGAAGAAGGCTCCGGCCATGGCACCGGCGCAGGAAGCTCTGGACCGTTGACCGTCACTGGAAGCTCCGGGCACATGACCGTCACTGGAAGCTCCGGACTGTGAACCGTTGCTGGAAGCTCCGGACTGTGAACCGTCGCTGGAAGCTCCGGACTGTGAACCGTCGCTGTAGGTTCCGGGCTGTAGAGGCGCACTGAAGGCCTAGTCCGTGGAGCTGGCACAGGTTTCACCGGAATAGGGAGACGCACTGGAGGCCTGGTGCGTGGAGCCGGTACAGGTTTCACCGGACTGATGACACACACTTCAGGGTGAGTGCGGGGAGCAGGCACAGGACGTACCGGGCTGGGGAGGCACACTGGAGGCCTGGTGCGTGGAGCCAGCACAGATGGCACCGGACTGATGACACGCTCTTCAGGGCGAGTGTGGGGAGCAGGCACAGGACGTACCGGGCTGGGGAGGCGCACTGGAGGCCTGGTGCGTGACTCACCAGACTGCTGACAGGGTCTTCAGGTCAAATGTTGTGCAGAACACACCTGACCAACATCTCTCTCTCTCCCAACTTCTCCATCGCCTCCCTGACGGTCTCTGGCTCTTCAGGACGAGTGCGGGGAGCTGGCACAGGACGTACCAGACTGGGGAGGCACACTGAAGGCCTGGTGCATGGAGCCGGCGCAGATGGCACCGGACTGGTGTCACACTCTTCAGCACGCCTGCGCTGCAGCATACTCCTCGCCAAAACCTCTCTCCAGTATCCCTCATTGAACTCCTTCAGAGACTCCCATTCGGGCTCTGGCACTCTCCGCTGCTCAGCCGTCCGCCCCATGTGCCCCACCCCCAAAAAATCTTGGGGTTTCTGTGGCCGCGGTCCCTGGCGTGGTCGCTGTCCCCCTATGCTCCCTCCGCCAAAGAAGGGTCTCGTGTCCTCCCATGATTTCTTCCCAGGTCCAAAACTCCTTTACCTCCGTCATACGCTGCTTGGTCCTTGCTTGGTGGGATATTCTGTCACGATCGTCGTACAGAGCGGACCAAGGCGCAGCGTGAGTTGAGTTCCACATATTTATTTTAACTTGAAACAAACAAAACAAATAAAGAAACAACGAAACGTGAAGTAGTGAAGCGAACACAGGCAACTAAACAAAAACAATATCCCACAAAACACAGGTGGGACAAAGGCTACCTAAATATGATCCCCAATCAGAGGCAACGATAAACAGCTGCCTCTAATTGGGAACCATATTAGCACCAACATAGAAATAGAACAGCTAGATAACCCCCCCAGTCACACCCAGACCTGAAACACCATAGAGAATTCACAGGGCTCTCTATGGTCAGGGCGTGACAATAGGAGGAAATTCCCAAGCACTGACCTTAGACCAGTTTTTCTTCTCTGTTATTTATTATGATTTGACTACAGTACAGTGCATTCAGAAAGTATTTAGACCCCTTGACTTTTTCCACATTTTGTTACATTACAGCCTTATTCTAAAATTGATTAAATTGTTTTTTCCCCTCATCAATTTATAAACAATACCCCATAATAACAAAGCAAAAACATTTGTAATATTTTTTTTGCAAACGTATAAAAAACCACCAACTGAAATATCACATTTACTTAAGTATTCAGACCCTTTACTCAGTACTTTGTTGAAGCATCTTTGGCAGCGATTACAGCCTCAAGTCTTCTTGGGTATGTTGCTACAAGCTTGGCACACCTGTATTTGGGGAGTGTCTCCCATTCTTCTCTACAGATCCTCTCAAGCTCTGTCAGGTTGGATGGGGAGCGTCACTGCACAGCTATTTTCAGGTCTATACAGAGATGTTTGATCAGGTTCAAGTCCGGGCTCTGGCTGGGCCACTCAAGGACATTCAAAGACTTGTCCCGAAGCCACTCCTGCATTGTCTTGGCTGTGTGCTTAGGGTTGTTGTCCTGTTGGAAGGTGAACCTTCGCCGCAGTCTGAGGTCCTGAGTGCTCTGGAGCAGGTTTTTATCAAGGATTTTCTCTGTTCTTTTCTCTGTTCATCTTTCCCTCGATCCTGACTAGTTGCCCAGACCTTGCCGCTGAAAAATATCCCCACAGCATGATGCTGCCACCACCATGTAGTAGGGATGGTGCCAGGTTTACTCCAGATGTGACGTTGGCATTCAGGCCAAAGAGTTCAATCTTGGTTTCATCAGACCAGAGAATCTTCTTTCTCATGGTCTGAGAGTCGAAGGGTTGTCCAGTGAAGGCATACGTTTAGAATGTCACAGCATACAATGACATTCTAAACAATTCTGTGCTTCCAACTTTGTGTCAAAACTGTCCTGTTTCAGCATGACAATGCCCTTGTGCACAAAGCAAGGTCCATACAGTAATGGTTTGTCGATCGGTTTGGAAGAACTTGACTGGCCTGCAACGAGACCTGACCTCAACCCCATCGAACACCTTTGGGATGAATTGGAATGCCGACTGTGAGCCAGGCCTAATTGTCCAATATCAGTACCCGACCTCACTAACGCTCTTGTGACTGACTGGAAACTGCAGCAATGTTCCAACATCTAGTAGAAAGCCTTCCCAGAAGAGTGGATGCTGTTATAGCAGCAAAGGGGGGGACCAACTCCATATTAATGCCTATGATTTTGGAATGAGATGTTCAACAATCAGGTGTCCACATACTTTTGGTCATGTAGTGTATAAATAAAGCAGTCAGGCCTTGTCCAGGTTGAACTGTTCCAAGATCAGTAGGGGAACCATATCACATTTAGAAGGTCTGCTCTAGAATATACTGATCTTAGATCAGTAGGGGGAACCTCAGACATCTTTCACAATAGGGTGAGAGAGATGCCCCATGGTCCCCGGGGGTGAGGGGACGAGGCCTTAACTAATGTGAAGGAGGGGTCATGGCATGTTAAGATTTACAACTATTTTCACGAGGACCCTGACCGTGCTGTAAATCTGGATATTTACTTAACTGAGTTTGCAGCAGGAGAGGGTTCTCTTGAGCATGTTTGCATAGCTACAATCGCTTACCATTGTCAAAATTGAAGTCATTGAAGTCACTAGTCACAAAATTGAAGTCACAAAATTGAAGTCACTAGTTGAAGTCATCTTGATAAAATTAACTCTCTGAACCCCACAGCCGGTCATTCCCAGCAGTTTTGGGATAAAAAGTGACTCCAATTGTATCATGGAAAGGATCTCCAATTGTATCATGGACATTGACAATTGTGACCTCAACCACATTTTGGTTCAAAAACATCATTATCCAAAAACCTATTTGAACTCTAGGCTATATTTAACTTTGGCGTTATGAGAAAATGTTGAAGTTGCAGAAAATTCTGATGAAAAATTAGCATCCATGTCTTTGCTGATAATAACACATTTGTGATAATCCAATCCCAGATCAACACCAATGGCTTTCTGTCAGTAGAAGAACCCAAGGTGGAGTCTGAGTACCTGGGAAAGATGCCTGCCAGCTTCGGAATGATAGCGGTTTTCCTCGGAGATCTGGACAACAGCGACGGAGTGGGGAAGGTGTACTACCGACAGGACAGCAGGCCCTCCATGCTTCTCCGGACCACTGACCACATCAGCCAGGCATTTCCTCAGGACGACGAAATCAATCCCACCCACGCCTTAATCATCACATGGGAGAACGTGGCAGCCCACGGCGTGCCTGGTCGAGGAGATGGGCTGGACAGAAAGGTAAGGAGGACCCTCATCGCTTGTCCTAGATAGGGTCATATTCATTTTGTGTCTTTTAAAATATGTCATTGGATATATTGAACAGTTGATAAACTTCTTTTAATGCCACATTGATATGGATAGCACTTGAAATTATAATTTGACACCATATTTTCTATCCACCTAATATGAACCCATACATTGTACAATGTAGTTACTGGTATGGAAGTACAGTATAATTAGAGTGATGTTACTCATGGTTACATAATTGTTCCAACTGTGTTACCTGTTTGCAGTTTTTGTTGTGGGCTACATAGATTTTTTGTTGTTACATATTTAGTTCACTTTACCTATCCAAATTCAAAGGTTGTGCACTAAAGAAGTAATAGGGTGCTAGGACTCAGTTTCCCTCTTCTGTCTTTTCTTTTTACCATGTAGAGAAACACCTTCCAGCTGGTGGTGGCGTCCATGGCGTCCGCCTCCTACGCCATCTTGTTCTACCCCAGGGAGGGGCTGCAGTACATCTCCACGCCTGTGGCGGGCCAGAGCGAGCCAGTCCACGCCGGCTTCAGCCAGGGCCTGGTCCAGGCCTGGTACAGCTGGAGCAGCACCCAGGGGCCCTACTACCGCATTGCCACCGACGACGAGGCGTCCGTCAGACAGCTCTCCGAGTAAGTGATTGGCTGGTGGGTGGGCTGGTTGGTGGGTTGGTTGGGTTGGTTGATTGGTTGGTTGATTGATTGGATTTCTATAGTGTGCTTCCAGATGCTCCAAGAACTTTACATAGGCTTAGTAAGTGTTGTTCATAGATAACTTGGTTAGGTTTCTGTCATTATGTTGACCTGGTATTTGCATAGTTACATTGCATTATGGTAATTATGTAATGATTACAATAACCTGACATATGCATAAAGCTTCTTCATAGAGGTAGGTCTCATCATGATCCATTTTGTCTTCCGCTAGGGAGACCAACTCAGGCAGGCGTGGTGTGTGGGTGTATGAGATCGGCACCTCCCCGATCTTCTCCTCCATCACCCCAGGCCAGGTCACCAACCTGTCCCCAGAGGAGGGCATAGCAGGTGGGCAGATGGAGTCCGTGCCAGAGTTTCCACCCAGAAACACTGGAGAACAACAGGAGATTGAATTCCCTCCCTATGAGCACGCGGAGGAAGAGGAGACACCTGAACTGGAGCTGCCCCCAACTGTCCAGCCGGTCCAGTACCAGCCCAGATACCCTGTAGTCCCTGAGCCGCCCCAGCCCAGCTACCCTGAGCCGACCCAGCCCAGCTACCTTGAGCCGATCGAGCCCAGATATCCTGAGCCGGTCCAGCCCAGATACCTTGAGCCTGTCCAGCCGGCCCAGGCGAAGCCACCACGCTACGAGCCTCAAACCCCACAGGTGGTGGTCGTGGATGAAGATGATGACCTTGATGTTGACGGTAAGCCATGAAAGAAACAACAATTGAATCTGTGTCTGAAAATTGTGACCGGGAATAGAATCCTAGTCAAGATTGCCATGACAGAAACATTGGTTTAGTTTAGTTTATTAGGATCCCCATTAGCTACTACACATGCAGCAGCTACTCTTCCTGGGGTCCACATAAAACATACAAATACAGTGGGGAGAACAAGTATTTGATACACTGCCGATTTTGCAGGTTTTCCTACTTACAAAGCATGTAGAGGTCTGTAATTTTATCATAGGTACACTTCAACTGTGAGAGACCAGCTCACAACTTACCAACCAGTAACAATTCCGGTTTTTCTTTAAGAAGCCCTCCTGTTCTCCACTCATTACCTGTATTAACTGCACCTGTTTGAACTCGTTACCTGTATAAAAGACACCTGTCCACACACTCAATCAAACAGACTCCAACCTCTCCACAATGGCCAAGACCAGAGAGCTGTGTAAGGACATCAGGGATAAAATTGTAGACCTGCACAAGGCTGGGATGGGCTACAGAACAATAGGCAAGCAGCTTGGTGAGAAGGCAACAACTGTTGGCGCAATTATTAGAAAATGGAAGAAGTTGAAGATGACGGTCAATCACCCTCAGTTTGGGGCTGCATGCAAGATCTCACCTCGTGGGGCATCAATGATCATAAGGAAGGTGAGGGATCAGCCCAGAACTACACGGCAGGACCTGGTCAATGACCTGAAGAGAGCTGGGACCACAGTCTCAAAGAAAACCATTAGTAACACACTACGCCGTCATGGATTAAAATCCTGCAGCGCACGCAAGGTCCCCCTGCTCAAGCCAGCGCATGTCCAGGCCCGTCTGAAGTTTGCCAATGACCATCTGGATGATCGAGAGGAGGAATGGGAGAAGGTCATGTGGTCTGATGAGACAAAAATAGAGCTTTTTGGTCTAAACTCCACTCGCCGTGTTTGGAGGAAGAAGAAGGATGAGGTGGAAACATCATTCTTTGGGGATGCTTTTCTGCAAAGGGGACAGGACGACTGCACCGTATTGAGGGGAGGATGGATGGGGCCATGTATCGCGAGATCTTGGCCAACAACCTCCTTCCCTCAGTAAGAGCATTGAAGATGGGTTGTGGCTGGGTCTTCCAGCATGACAACGACCCGAAACACACAGCCAGGTTAACTAAGGAGTGGCTCCGTAAGAAGCATCACAAGGTCCTGGAGTGGCCTAGCCAGTCTACAGACCTGAACCCAATAGAAAATCTTTGGAGGGAGCTGAAAGTCCGTATTGCCCAGCGACAGCCCCGAAACCTGAAGGATCTGGAGAAGGTCTGTATGGAGGAGTGGGCCAAAATCCCTGCTGCAGTGTGTGCAAACCTGGTCAAGAACTACAGGAAACATATGATCTCTGTAATTGCAAACAAAGGTTTCTGTACCAAATATTAAGTTCTGGTTTTCTGATGTATCAAATACTTATGTCATGCAATAAAATGCAAATTAATTACTTAAAAATCATACAATGTGATTTTCTGAATTTTTTCCATCTCTCACAGTTGAAGTGTACCTATGATAAAAAATTACAGACCTCTACATGCTTTGTAAGTAGGAAAACCTGCAAAATTGGCAGTGTATCAAATACTTGTTCTCAAGGATGATCAACAGAAACAGGATGCACCTGAGCTCAATTTCGAGTCTCATAGCAAAGGGTCTGAATACTTGTGTAAATAAGGTATTTCCGTTTGAAGTGTATGTAAATAGATTATACAATTTGGTTCGGCATTTTCAACACACGTTTCTTAAAAAGACTAGAAGAGAAGAAGCCAATTTCTCCTCAATCAAATCAAACTTTATTTGTCACATGCGCCAAATACAAAAAGTGTAGACCTTACCGTGAAATGCTTACTTACAAGCCCTTAACCAACAGTGCAGTTCAAGAAGAGTTAAAAAATATTTACCAAATAAAGTAAAGTAAAAAATAATTAAAGTAACACAACAATAACGAGGCTATATACAGGGGGTACCGGTTAGAGGTAATTTGTACATGTAGGTAGGGGTGAAGTGACTATGCATAGATAATGAACAGCGAGTAGCAGCAGTGTACAAAACAAATGGAGGGGGGGCGGTCAATGAAATAGTCCAGTGGCCATTTGATTAAATGTTCAGCAGTCTTATGGCTTGGGGGTAGAAGCTGTTAAGGAGCCTTTTGGTCCTAGACTTGGCACTCCGGTACCGCTTGCCGTGCGGTAGCAGATAAACAGTATGACTTGGGTAACTGGTGTCTCTGACAATTTTATGGGCTTTCCTCTGACACTGCCTATTATGTACACTACCGTTCAAAAGTTTGGGGTCACTTTGAAATGTCCTTGTTTTTGAAAGAAAAGCACATTTTCTGTCTATTAAAATAACATCAAATTGATCAGAAATACAGTGTAGACATGGTTAATGTTGTAAATGACTATTGTAGCTGGAAACGGCAGATCTTTTATGGAATATCTACATAGGCGTACATTGGCCCATTATCAGCAACCATCACTCTGTGTTCCAATGGCATGTTGTGTTAGCTAATTCAAGTTTATCAGTTTAAAAGGCTAATTGATCGTTAGAAAAACCTTTTGCAATTATGTTAGCACAGCTGAAAACAGTTGTTCTGATTAAAGAAGCAATAAAACTGTCCTTCTTTAGACTAGTTGAGTATCTGGAGCATCAGCGTTTGTGGGATCAATTACAGGCTCAAAATGGCCAGAAACCAAGAACTTTCTACTGAAACTCATCAGTCTATTCTTGTTCTGAGAAATGAAGGCTATTCCATGCGAGAAATTGCCAAGAAACTGAAGATCTCGTACAGCGCTGTGTACTACTCCTTTCACAGAACAGCGCAAACTGACTCTCACCAGAATAGAAAGGGGAGTGGGAGGCCCCAATGCACAACTGAGCAAGAGGACAAGTACATTGGAGTGTCTAGTTTGAGAAACAGACGTCTTACAAGTCCTCAATTGGCAGCTTCATTAAATAGTACCCGCAAAACACCAGTCTCAACGTCAACAGTGAAGAGGCGACTCCGAGATGTTGGCATTCTAAGTGATCCCAAACTTTAGAACGGTAGTGTAGGTCGTGGATTGCAGGAAGCTTGGCCCCAGTGATGTACTGGGCCGTACGCACTACCCTCTGTAGTGCCTTAAGGTCAGATGCCGAGCAGTTGCCATAACAGGCGCTGATGCACCCAGTCAGGATGCTCCCGATGGTGCAGCTGTAGAACTTTTTGAGGATCTGGGGACCCATGTCAAATCTTTTCAGTCTCCTGAGGAGGAAAAGGTTTGTCATGCCCTCTTCACGACTGTCTTGGTGTGTTTGGACCATGATAGATCATTGGTGATGTGGACACCAAGGAACTTGAAACTCTCGCCCCGCTCCACTACAGCCTCATTGATGTTAATGGAGGCCTGTTCAGCCCACCTTTTAGTCCACGATCAGTTCCTTTGTCTTGCTCACATTTAGGGAGAGGTTGCTGTCCTGGCACCACACTGACAGTTCTCTGACCTCCTCTCTATAGGTTGTCTCATTGTTGTCGGTGATCACTGTTGTGTCGTCAGAAAACGTAATGATGGTGTTGGAGTTGTGTTTGGCCACGCAGTCGTGGGTGAACAGGGAGTACAGGAGGGGACTAAGTACACATCCCAGAGGGGCCCCAGTGTTGAGGATCAGCGTGGCAGACGTGTTGTTGCCTACCCTTACCACCTGGGGGCAGCCCGTCAGGAAGTCCAGGATCCAGTTGCAGAGGGAGGTGTTTAGTCCCGGGGTCCTTAGCTTAGTGATGAGCTTCGTTGGCTCTATGGTTTTGAACAGCATTCTCACATAGGTGTTCCTTTTGTCCATGTGGAAAAGGGCAGTGTGGAGTGCGATTGAGATTGGGTCATCTGTTGGGGCGGTATGCGAATTGGAGTGGGTCTAGGGTATCCGGGAGGATGCTGTTGATGTGAGCCATGACCAGCCTTTCAAAGCACTTCATGGCTACCGCCGTGAGTGCTATGGGGCGGTAATCATTTAGGCAGGTTACCTTCGCTTCCTTGGGCACAGGGACTATGGTGGTCTGCTTGAAATATGTAGGTATTACAGACTCAGTCAGGGAGAGGTTGAAAATGTCAGTGAAGACACTTGCCAGTTGGTCAGCGCATGCTTGGAGTACACGTCCTGGTAATCCATCTGGCCCTGCAGCCTTGTGAATGTTGACCTGTTTAAAGGTCTTACTCACATCGGCTGCGGAGAGCGTGATCACAGTCGTCGGGAACAGCTGATGCTCTCATGCATGTTTCAGTGATACTTGCCTCAAAGCGAGCATAGAAGTTATTTAGCTCGTCTGGTAGGCTCCTGTCACTGGTTAGCTCTCGGCTGTGCTTCCCTTTGTAGTCTGTAATAGTTTGCAAGCCCTGCCACATCCGACGAGCGTTGGAGCAGGTGTAGTACAATTCAATCTTAGTCCTGTTTTGATGCTTTGCCTGTTTGATGGTTCGTCGGAGGGCATAGCGGGATCTTTTATAAGCTTCCGGGTTTGAGTCCCACTCCTTGAAAGTGGCAGCTCTACCCTTTAGCTCAGTGCTGATGTTGCCTGTAATCCATGGCTTCTGGTTGGGGTATGTATGTAGTCACTGTGGGGACGACGTCATCGATGCACTTATTGATGAAGCCAGTGATTAATGTGGTGTACTCCTCAATGCCATCGGAAGAATACCGGAACATATTCCAGTCTGTGCTAGCAAAACAGTCCTGTAGCGTAGCATCCACGTCATCTGACCAGTTCTGTATTGAGCGAGTCACTGGTACTTCCTGCTTTAGTTTTTGCTTGTAAGCAGGATTCAGGAGGATAGAATTATGGTTAGATTTGCCAAATGGAGGGCAGGGGAGAGCTTTGTATGCATCTCTGTGTGTGGAGTAAAGGTGGTCTAGATGGTTTTTTTTCCTCTGGATGCACATGTGACATACTGGTAAAAATGTGGTAATACTGATTTAAGTTTGCCTGCATTAAAATCCCCGGCCACTAGGAGCGCTGCTTCTGGGTGAGCATTTTCTTCTTTGCTTATGGCCTTATAGAGTTGGTTGAGTGGGGTCTTAGTGCCAGCTTCGGTCTGTGGTGGTGAATAGACAGCTACGAATAATATAGTTGAGAACTCTCTTGATAGATAGTGTGGTCTACAGCTTATCATAAGGTACGACTCGGTGAAACAGAAGATGTTACAGTTCTTAATGTCCCGTTGGTCAGATAATCGTAATCGTAGGTCATCAATTTTATTTTCCAATCATTGCATGTTAGCAAGTAGAATTGATGGCAGTGGGAGTTTACTCGCTCGCCTACGGATTCTCAAAAGGCAGCTCGATCTGCTTCCTCTTTTCCTCTGTTTTTTCTACACACAAATGACGGGGATCTGGGCCTGTTCCCAGGAGAACAGTATATCTTTCTCGTCTGACTTGTTAAAGGAAAAAGCTTCTTCCAGTTCGTGGTGAGTAATCCCAGTTCTGATGTCCAGAAGTTATTTTGGTCATAAGAGACGGGTAGCAACAACATTATGTACAAAATAAGTTAAAAAATAAGTTACAAACAACGCATAAAAACAAACAGAATGTGGTTTGTCTTCTTTTTGCGTACAACCATGAAAGACTATCATGCATGATGTTAGTTCTGTATGTGCAGTTAGGGCAAGGCGTGCTGGTTTGTTTTGAGCTTCTTTGTTTTGAGCCATGCTGCTTTGTTTAACCGGCCTATTAAAGTATTTTGTAGCAAACAAGAACTCCAATGAAATTACACTCTTAGAAAAAAAAGGGTTCTTTGACTGTCCCCATTGGATAATAAATATTGATTCTAGGTAGAACTCTTTTTGGTTCCCAGTAGAACCCTTTTGGGTTCCATGTAGGGTTCTTCAAAGGTTTCTCCTCTGGGGACAGCCGGATAACCCTTTTAGGTTCTAGATAGCACTTTTTTTTCTAAAATGTTATTTTTTTCTAAGAATGTGGTTTGTCTTCTTTTTGGCAGTGTTTGCGTACAATTCTGAGACATGCTCCAGTAACAGGCAGAAGTGCTCGTCCTTCGCTGACTGTAAGGACTACACCAATGGATACTGCTGCCACTGTAGGCCTGGTTTCTATGGCAATGGCAAGGATTGTGTGGCTGAAGGTAGGAGTAACCCCATACCCAAAGTACATACAGTATTTGTGTAATAAGGGTTAGGGCTAGCCTGCTACCTTCATTATAATGAAATATGTGATATAAAGTATAAGAATGATTCAATATTTTATAAAGAAATTGAAAACCTGATAATGCTTGACACACAGTCACACATCAGTTACATTTAAAGTTACATTAATTAAAATCGAATTAAGTTAGTTTCCTCACATTCCACACGCAGGTAAGCCCCAGAGGATGAACGGCAAAGTGAACGGCCGGGTATTTGTGGGCAACACGCCCTCGCCGCTGGAGTTTTCCAACAACGACCTGCACTCGTACGTGGTGGCCAACGATGGGCGCGCCTACGTGGCCATCAGTACCATCCCGGCCGGCCTGGGACCCTCCCTGCAGCCCCTGTCTTCCCTGGGAGGGGTCATCGGCTGGGCCTTCGCTCTGGAGCAGCCTGGCTATGAGAACGGCTTCAGCATCATCGGTAAGAGCTGTTTGACGATTATCTTGCACATTGTGTCAATCTTGCACATTGTCGTGTCATTAAGAGTTGTTTTAAGGTAAGAGCTGACATTGGGTGAATCACAAAAGTGATTCCTCACTTCCTTGATTCATAACGAATCAAGGAAAAACAGTTGAGAAAGTGCCATAGTGTCATTTAAAAAGGCAGCAGTTGATTTGAATACATTAGGCTTTTCTCATGTGTGTTGGGTAGCATTTGGTTTAGCTTCTCCCTCCATTGTAGCAAAGGTACCTGGGGCTATGTTTGTTGTGGTCTAATGAGATGTCCTTTAAAGACAGGTGTGAATGACCACTGTGGGATTGATGCTTAGGTCAACATTTATTCAAGTTAAGTTTGATTAGCTTGATTTATTTGCTCTCTTTGAATGACAGATTTTTTTTTATAGTCAGAGGCTATGTCCAAAATCTGCCTTACCTACTACTTACCTAAATGGCATACTGTGTACTAATAGTACTACATACTGTTAAGAATGTACTGTTTAGTAAAAACAAATGCAGTAAACAACAAATATTAGCATACTAGGCTCATCCATACTGAGAATGTGTCATCTAATGCACAATTGCGTTGATTCCCGCCATTCGCTCATGTTGGTACAGCGTGTCCCCTTGGCTGATTATCAGCTGTTGTCAAACACACGTTGGTCTCGAAAGACGATTCTATTCCTCAATAGTATGCAGCAAATTCTACTAGATTAAAAGCTGAAATGAGTATGGCATCCTGGCATTTAAAGCATACAACATTTTGGACATTTCACATATGTACTATAAAACATATTTTTTTTGCATACCCAAAATGCCTACTATTTTAAACGCAAGTAAAGGTATTCGGACACTGCCAATCTCTTTGCTCAGGGAAAGTAGATTCTCTACTGGCCTTTTGAGTGGTATACGTGGACGTTTGAGTGAATTGTGCCAAGTGATTAGGACCATCTTTCTCTTTTTGATACATTCCTCAACATGTTGAACTCCGCTTTAGTCTTCCACTTGGACATGATTTGTAGGTAGAACGATGATAGGGTAAATTATGGGGAATTTGTTCTGTGTTCCCGTTTTTGGTTAATCTTTCTGCTTTTCGGCCTTAAAATGTTGCTCAAGCTCATTGCTTCCAGCTGGCTTCACTTCTTTCAAAATATTTCCCTTTAATGTGTAGTGTTGTTGGCTCCAGGGAGAACTAAAAGTGGGGGGATACACTCAAGGGTATGGGGTGGGGATGCAGAATGAAGTTGCCCTTAAATGCTGATCTTAGGTACGGCGAGGTTTTGGGTTTCATCACATAATGGTTGAGGTTAGCTTGTGGTCAAGGCAAGATGATCCTAGATTTGTGCTCAGGAGCTGAAGAGAACCTATGAGATTTGGTTGTCTCTCTCTCTTTCCTTCTCCCACCCCCATCTCTGCTCACACACACACACACATGCACACAAACACCCTCAACCCCACAACCACACTCAACCCCCCCGCTCCCCCTCCAGGTGGCGTGTTCTCCAGGCAGGCCGAGGTGACCTTCTTACCGGGCAACGAGAGGTTGACCATCAAGCAGGAGTTCAAGGGCATCGACGAGCACGACCACCTGGTGGTGAGCACCGAGCTGGAGGGCCGTCTCCCTGAGGTCCCACGCGGCTCCACTGTCCAGATCGACCCCTACAAGGAGATCTACCAGTATGGCAGCAACCGTAAGTCACGACCACACCAATATAACCTGGAATGCAGACTTGGGGTCTATTCCATTTCAATTGAGTCACTATGCCTGACAATAAGGAGGCAATTACTAAGTGATGTGTTGTGTTGGATTGGCACCAAACATAAGACTTTCCATTTAGGCCAAAAAGTATATTCCTTTGCATGCTTTTATTGCAGTAGTATTTTATTGCCTGGTTGCATACAGGATACATGTTTTTGGACTATTCTGTCTATATTCTGCACATTTTTATTCTTAATTTAGGTCATTATTGTGGAGTCACTACAATGTTGTTGCTCCATCCTCAGTTTTCTCCCATCACAGCCATTTAAAATCACCAATGGCCTCATGGTGAAATCCCTGAGTATTTTCCTTCCTGTCCTGCAGCTCAGTTCAGAAGGACGACTGTATCTTTGATATGTATGGGTGGTTCAGTACATCATCCACAGCATGCTTATTGCTAGACCATGCTTAAAGAGATATTCAATGTCTGACTTGTTATTGTTACCCATCTACCAATCACTGCCCTTCTTTAAAAAAAAAGCTCTCTGGTCTTTGTAGTTGAATCTGTGCTTGAAATTCAGCACTTGACTGAGGGACCTTACAGATGTTGTATGTATGGGGGAGAGAGGAAGGGGTAGTCATAAAATATTAATGTCAACCCGTATTATTTCATACAATGTGATTTGTTAAGCCAAATTTGACTACTGAACTAATTTATGCTTGGCTAAACAAAAGAGGTGAATTCTTATGCAACAACTATATTCTAGTTGTAGTATTAATTAGAAAAAATGTGTTACATTTTCTTTTCACTTTGACATTATGGACTATTTTGTCTAGATCAATGACAAAAATTCAAAATGAAATCTATTTAAATCAATTCCAAATCAAATCCGACTTTGTAACGCAACAAAATGTGAGAAAAAAAAGCCAAGGGGGGTGAATACTTATGATACCAAATGTATATGGATATTCAATCTAGTAACACTCCATTTCCTCATATTCTCTTCAGTGATCACCTCCTCCTCCAACCGCGACTACACCGTGAGCCTACCGGATGGCAGTGTCCAGACCAAGACCTACCAGTGGCGTCAGACCATCACCTACCAGAGCTGTCCCAATGACGAGGAGGTCAGGGCCGTGCAGTCTACCCAGCAGCTCAGCGTCGACCAGATCTTCGTCATGTACGA
The DNA here is from genome assembly GCF_901001165.1 of Salmo trutta. Classification (NCBI taxonomy): domain Eukaryota; kingdom Metazoa; phylum Chordata; class Actinopteri; order Salmoniformes; family Salmonidae; genus Salmo; species Salmo trutta. The sequence continues at coordinate 17,631,200 of NC_042994.1, forward strand.
CTCGGGCAACCAGCTGATCCGCTACGCTATGAGCAACAAGATCGGCTCCATCGTCAGTGAGTGGAACCCCTTGTGTTACTGCTGATCTTCGTTCATGTTCTATAATGTTACGCTAACCTTCCGCTTATGTTCTGCTAGTTGTGTTCACATTCTTCTAATGTTACGCTAATGTTCTGCTAGTTGTGTTAACCTTCTGTTAATATTCTGCTAATGTTCTGCTGACCCTCTGCTAACAGGATTGGGCCCATCCTCAGTGACTATAGCCTATCATGTAGATACTGGTAATCTTCAACTAAAATTGTGCTAATGTTCTGCTACCATTATGCTAACTTTCCCGCTACATACTGTATGGCTTATCCTCTATGTTTGGCTGGATGTGGTTGTAAGACTGACACCTGATGCTAAAATTTAAATGGTGGTGGAAGCCCTGTGTGGATTTGCAAAAATTGATTTGTATGATCGATGTTAATAATGACAGGCAAACAGGAGTACCAAGAAGGACAATCGAGGCAAAATAACATTGTTGTGGATGAAATCCCAGTCTCCACACAAGACCTGGACGGAGACTGAGGGGAAAGTGAGAAAAAGGATTGATGAAAAGCTGCAGATAGATCATAAGAAGATTGAGGTGGAGTGCGCCCATAGGATTGGAAAACCTATCTCTGGCCCAGGTGACAGACCCAGGTCAATAGTGGTAAAATTCCTGAGGTACAAAGACAAGGTGGTTGTTATGGAGAGGAACCAACATCTTCCTCAATGAGGACTACTCTGAAACTGATCCCAGCTATGAAAGCTTCCAGAGAGTGTGGGGACATTACTTACATCTGTAACCACAGGCTTATTGTCCTCCCTCCCACCCAAAAGCCTGGAAGGGGTGAGAGAACCAAGTAGATGGGTTCATAGCCTAACCCCTGCACCCTGATTGACAGCATGCTTTGTTTTTGGTTTCCCATATTATGTCTATCTCTAATAAGCTACCCAGGAAAGGGCAATAAATAGTCCGTATTACTACATGCAGCCTAAAAAATAAGATTCATGAAATCAATAACTTGCTAATCTCAGGGTAGCATTCATACACTACATGACCAAAAGTATCTGGACACCTACTCGTCGAACATCCCATTCCAAAATCATGGGCATTAATATGGAGTTGGTCCCACCTTTGTTGTTTTAGCAGCCTTCAATGTTCTGGGAAGCAACAAGAGCATTAGTTAGGTCGGGCTCTGATGTTGGCCGATTAGGTCTGGCTCACAATTGGCGTTCCAATTCATCCCAAATGGGGTTGAGGTCAGGGCTTTGTGCAGGCCAGTAAAGTTATTCCACACCGATCTCAACAAACCATTTCTGTATGGACCTCGCTTTTCCACAAGGGTATTGTCATGCTGAAACAGGAAAGGGCCTTACCCAAACTGTTGCCACAAAGTTGGACGCACAGAATCGTCTAGAAGGTCATTGTGTGCTGTAGCATTAATATTTCACTTCACTGGAACTAAGGGGCCTAACCCGAACCATGAAAAACAGCCCCAGACCATTATTCCTCCTCCAGCAAACTTTAAAGTTGGCACTATGCATTCAGTCAGGTAGCGTTCTCCTCCTGACATCCGCCAAATACAGATTTGTCCGTCAGACTGCCAGATGGTGAAGCATGATTAATCACTCCAGAGAACGCGTTTCCACTGCTGCAGAGTCCAATGGCGGCAGGCTTTACACCACTCCAGCCAACGCTTGGCATTGCGCATGGTGATCTTAGGCTTGTGTGTGGCTGTTCGGCCATGGAAACCCATTTCATGAAGCTCCCGACAAACAGTTCTTGTGCTGACGTTGCTTCCAGAGGCAGTTTGGAACTTGGTAGTGAGTGTTGCAACCGAGTACAGACAATTTTTATGCGCTGCACGCTTCTGCACTTGGCAGTCCCATTCTGTGAGCTTGTGTGGCTTACCACTTCACAACTGAGCCGTTGTTGCTTCTAGACATTTCCACTTCACAATAACAGCACTTACAGTTGACCGGGGCAGCTTTAGCAGGGCAGAAATTTGACGAACAAGGTGGTATCCTTTGACAAGTTGAAATACCCAAATCCACTCATATGAAGGAGTGTCCACATACTTTTGTTTATATAGTGTATATTAGCCATCACTTAGACTCACTTAGTTAATTCATTTGTCAACACAGCAGTAGCAATACAGGGATATTAATATCCATAGGACAGACAGGAATAAATATAGGGGAGGTGTCTTTGTATACAGTGCATTCGGAAAGGAATTCCACACCTTCTTCCACATTTTGTTATGTTACAGCCTTATTCTAAAATAGATTAAAATACATGTTTTCCTCATCAATCTACATGCAATACCCAATAATGACAAAGTGAAACCAAGTTTAGAAATGTTTGTAAATGTATTAAAACAAAAAAAACAGAAATACTTCTTTTTACATAAGTATTCAGACCCTTTGCTATGAGACTCAAAATTAAGCTTGAGATTGGATATGATTTGGAAAGTCACACAACTGTCTATATAAGATCCCACAGTTGACAGTGCATGTCAGGGCTAAAACCAAGCCATGAGGTCGAAGGAATTGTCCGTAGAGCTCCAAGACAGGATTGTGTCATGGCACAGATCTGGGGAAGGGTACTTAAGCATTTCTGCAGCATTGAAGTTCCCCAAGAACACAGTGGTCTCCATCATTCTTAAATGGAAGAAGCCTGGAACCACCAAGACTCTTACTAGAGCTGGCCGTCCGGCCAAACTGAGCAATCGGGGGAGCAGGGCCTTGGTCAGGGAGATGACCAAGAACCCGATGGTCACTCTGTCAGAGCTCCAGAGTTCCTCTGTGGAGATGGGAGAACCTTCCAGAAGGACAACCATCTCTGCAGCACTCCACCAATCAGGCCTTTATGGTAGACATGACAGCCCGTTTGGAGTTTGCCAAAAGGCACCTAAAGGACTCTCAGACCATGAGAAACAAGATTCTCTGGTCTGATGAAACCAAGATTGAATTCTTTGGCCTGAATGCCTGGAGGAAACCTGGCACCATCTTTATGGTGAAGCACTCTGGTGGCAGCATCATGCTGTGGGGATGTTTTTCAGCAGTAGGGACTGGGAAACTAGTCAGGATCGAGGGAAAGATGAACAGAGCAAAGTACAGAGAGATCCTTGATGAAAACCTGCTCCAAGCACTCAGGACCTCAGACTGGGACAAATGTTCACCTTCCAACAGGACAACGATCCTAAGCACACAGCCAAGGTAATGCAGGAGAGGCTTCAGGACAAGTCTCTGAATGTCCTTGAGTGGCCCAGCCAGAGTCCGGACTTGAACCTGATCGAATATCTCTGGAGACCTGAAAATAGCATGGCAGAAACTCCCCAAATATAGGTGTGCCAAGCTTCTAGCGCCATACCCAGGAAGACTCAAGGCTGTAATCGCTGCCAAAGGTGCTTCAGCAAAGTACTGAGTAAAGGGTCTGAATACTTATGTAAATGTGATATTTCAGTTTTTTTTTATACATTTTCAAACAAATCTATAAACCTGTTTTTGCTTTGTCATTATGTGGTATTGTGTGTAGATTGATCAGGGATTTTTATGAGGGGTAACCTAACAAAATGTGGAAAAAGTCAAGGGGTCTGAATACTTTCCAGATGCACTGTATGTTCAGAGGCAAATTCCAGTGAAGCTCAGAGAGGATGTCTTGCCTAAAGTTGTTCTAGTGTTGTGGTTGCAGTTTCACCCGCCTCATCTAAAGCCTCTTCTTTTGGGGTGCTGCTATTGGCCACCAAGTGCTAACATTATCCGGATAATATGTGTGCAATGCTTGGTAGCGTATATGATGTTAACAGAGAAGTCTATATTCCGGGTGAGCTAAAAAAATATAGGTTTTCATCAAGTTGTCCACTCAAGAAGAAACTGCTTACTGTAACCAATGCCTGTAATCTGCTTCAGGTTATTAATCGAGCTACCAGGGTGTTTACAAACAGTACAGGAACTACTGTATATCATCCACGTGTATTGATTATTCTTTTGTAATGCTGCAGAAGTTTGTGCTAAAGGTGCATCCACAGCCATTGGATGGAGTGACCACAATATAATAGCTGTGTCCAGAATAGCTGAAGTTCCAAAGCAGGGTTTAAAATAGTGTTTAAGAGATCATACAACATTTTTGTAGTGATTCCTATGCTGAAGATGTAAAGAAGATTGATGGGTCAAATGTGTGTAATGGGGAGCTTATGAAAGTGTATTCTTATTTTGTGACTGGTGGATGCTGCTGTAGGTGAGTGTGGTGTGGGGAATGAAAATGGAAACGCAAAACACGCCTTCACTGGAAGAATTGTAGCGTTTCCACTGTCGTTTTCGTTGCACTTGCATTCATTAGCATCTATGAATCCCATTATTATGATGAAACGTATCCACGTCAAACGGGAAAACCAAAGACACCTGTGGTTCCTAATGATTCTTGCTGGTGTTTACAGAACAGCTGGTTCTAAGAGATTAGGATCAGGACCTGTAATTGTAACAGTGTCCATTTTCCCAACAGATTCTTCTGTCTATACTCATAAGTGTGTCTTCTTTAGACATCTGGGGGTTGTTGTTACCACTCATTTGTTGCCTCCATGGACCATCGTATTACATACGTTGCTCTTCAAGAGCATTTGAATCCCTGACTATACACAGTATGGAATGTCGAGCCAAAAGAATAGTAATTATCTGTTGAGTAACATTATCTGTAGGTAAACCAAAAACCTTGTGTTGTTGTATTTCCTCAGCTGGCCTTTCAAAGACACCCAAATACTTGACAGGGTAAAGGTTAACGGCTAAGGTAAACAAGGGGCCGTGCTTCAATTCACACAAGGTTATTTACTGCAGGTAGGAGGTGTAAGAAGAAGGGGGAGAGTGGGGGAGGGCAAGAGGAAGGCACCGGGAGAGGGGTAAAGGTACATAGGGGATGGCCGGGGGTGGCGGTCAGGGGGCCGGGGGTAGGTTATGCAAGCAAACTTGACTCAGCTGGAGTTTATTGGAAAAAGTGCAACATCTGTGCTGAGTTTCCTGTGAGGACGCAATGGGATCTGGAGGACCCTAATAAGCAGCTGTCTGATAAGCGGTCTGCATGTCCCTTCTAACAGCCAGGAGAGGTGTCTTACATGTCTGTGTCTACAAAACTGAGACATTGTTTGTGTGTGTGATGTCACAACATCTTGTCCAGGTATTCCACAGCGTAAGCCATTTCCAACAATAACTAATGTGAGGGTTACTAGGAATCTATTCATTTCAGGTTGTAGTACTATACTGTGTCTTTTCAGACTGAAGTATCCAAAGACTGAAGTAACTCCAAAGTAGAACTCCCCTGATTCCTTGATTTACAAAATCCATAATCTGAAAACAGCCACACAAAAGCATTACTGAAGCACTACATGTAGCCTATAACTGAATTGCTGTTTGTCCAACCAATTGGTCCCTACCATGTTTACTGCAACTATTTCGCTTAAATTCTAGCTATAACATCAGAACTAACCCTGAACTACGCATTGATGGCATCACCCACTAACACGGATCCCATTGCTGCCCCTCAAGAGAATGGACGTTTGTTTTGATTGACAGGTGGCCCACCAGAGCAGAACCCATGTTTCACCGGTAGACACGGCTGCGACACCAACGCCGCCTGCAGACCCGAAGAAGGCATCCAGTTCACCTGCGAGTGTTCCACTGGTTTCACTGGGGACGGACGTCAATGCTATGGTAGGGGCCCTGCACACTATACATATCAGCTTAAACCTACACCAGCTGATACATAAGGGACATGGGGAATAGTCTATTGAAGTTTGGGTTATACTTTATTTGACCTATTTACCTGGAAATTCATTAAAGAATGCATGGTAATAACTTTATTACTTTATTATCTAATAAACTTTTTCATGGGGATTCTTTGAAATAAAGACTACTTAGCACCATTTAGTGGTGATCAATTTCCTTAAACAATTTCAGTAGCAGAGCATACCAATTTGTAGGAAATTTTTTGAATAAATACTAGCTGTAATAGGACTGAAAGTGAAGTTTCCCTAGACATTGATCTGTGGTCAGTTTAGCAATTTCCCCACTAAGGATTGGGGGAAGGTTAGGATTGGGCGAGCTGATCCTAGATCTGTACATTTGGTGTGAAAACAGCTCATTACCTTTCATGACTGATCTTCATAAAATAGGTAATATTAGTAAGATGGCATCTTCATAGTAGTGGTGACATTACATTTGGCTTATTTTGCACTTTCTAAGAATTCAAAGACGTTTTACATCAGTAAAGGGCAAGACCGCCCAAAGAGATAAACAAGTATTACAGGACTGAGACAGACTGTAGCATAGGAAAACAAGAAATGCCCCATCACTAACAATTCATATTATTAATATACTGTAATGTACAGTATATTGTTACATATACTACAATTGACACAAGTGATCACATTAAATCATTTATTACAAATATGCAATGAAATAATGTAATTATTATTATGGCTGTTGATATGACTTGCAGTAAACATTAATCTGGTGCAACAGAATTGCTCTTATGGGACAAATAAAGTTGTTTGAATTGAATGTGCTCATTTTGTAGACATTGACGAGTGCAGAGAGATGACAGAGATCTGTGGTTCTCACGCCATATGCAACAACCAACCGGGAACATTCCGCTGCGAGTGTATGGACAGTTTCCAGTTCGCCAGCGATGGCAAGACCTGTGTCGGTATGTAGTGCTGAAAAAGCGTGTTTGCAGCTGTGTTGTTCTTTGTTTGGATGACCTCCAATATAACTCTGTTGCTTAACTTAATACACACTCTAAATACAGTAACCTTTTACAGATTGTTTCATATCATCTATATATTAATCTTAAACTCAAATTTAAGAGAGTTTCTATGCTATTTCAGTCTATTAATCTGTTTTTTCTTTAGTCTATCAAACAGTCTACCGAGAAATTTCTCACATTTGTTACTCCTTTTTATAGTTTTAGTTTCATCAAACAAAGGATTCGGGATTTCTGTCTCCACCAAGTCTAAAATCTGCCTCTCCCTTTCCCCCCTATCCCTTGTAGAAGTGGACCGTCCCATAGACCACTGCCAGAGGGGTACCAATAACTGCGACATCCCAGAGAGGGCACGTTGTAGCTACACGGGGGCATCTGCCTATATCTGCTCCTGTCTGTCCGGCTTCGTGGGTGATGGTTATACTTGCCAGGGTAGGGTGACACTTAAACGTGTGTGTGCGTGTGTGCGTGCGTGTGTTTTTTTTAACTATTCTTGTGGGGACCAGAAGTCCAAAACAAAAATTTGACCGACTGGGGATTTTGTTGGTCCCCACAAGGTCAAATGCTATTTCTAGGTGGTTTAGGGTTAAGGTTAAAATTAGTGTTAGGGTTAGATTTACATGCTGAGCAAACCACTCGCGCGCGTGTTGATTTTGTACCCCCACACCAGACACGGTCAGGACAGGCAGGTTGAAATATCAAAACAAACTCTGAACTAATTATATTAATTTGGGGCAGGTCGAAAAGCATTAAACATTATGGCAATTTAGCTAGCTTGCTGTTGCTAGCTCATTTGTCCTGGGATATAAACATTGGGTTGTTATTTTACCTGAAATGCACAAGGTCCTCAACTCCGACAATTAATCCACAGATAAAACGGTAAACCGAATTAGTTTCTCGTCATCTCTCCTCTTTCCTTTCCTATTATTATTTTGGACTTAATATGGCGGATGGCAACCAACTTTACAGTATTACTACAACCTTCCGGAGTGTGGACCTAAGTTCACCTTTCAATCACTCACGTGGGTATATGCTCCTAAAAACCTATGAGATGGGAGAGGCCGGCTTGCAGCGTGATGAGCGTCACCAATAGAACCGATTTCTACTGTAGCGCATGGCCACACAGACGCTCGCTGACACCCGCGAGCAGTGTGGGTGCAATGATTGAATAACATATATGTGTACATTTATTTTGCAACGCTCGCGCACGCGACGCGTCTGGTCTGGTCAGCATGTTAGGGTTAGGGGTTAAGGAAAATAGGACTTTGAATGGGACTGAATTGTGTGTCCCCACAAGGTTAGCTGTACAAGTGTGTGCGTGCTGTGTGTATGTGCGTGCTGTGTGTATGTGCGTGCGCGCGCATGGTGTTTTCTGAGGTTGAAATGACTTAAATGATCTGAACTCACTCACAGCAACAATATTTATTTGTCATCAGGAGATATGTCTAGACCTTTTTTACATGTTTTATTTATTTGTTATAATTCTTTTAATATTGCAGATAGATTGTAGCTTCCATCAACATTATTGTCTGCATCATTTCCAATCCCCCATGTATTTTTTTTGTAAATATATGTCCAGTTGAAATCGGAAGGTTACATACACCTTAGCCAAATACGTTTAAACTCAGTTTTTCACAATTCCTGACATTTAATCCTAGTAAGAATTCCCTGTCTTAGGTCAGTTAGGATCACCACTTTATTTTAAGAATGTGAAATGTCAGAATAATAGTAGAGAGAATGATTTATAGCTGGTGTAACTGAGTCAGGTTTGTAGGCCTCCTTGCTCGCACACGCTTTTTCAGTTCTGCCCACATATTTTCTATGGGATTGAGGTCAGGGCTTTGTGATGGCCACTCCAATACCTTGACTTTGTTGTCCTTAAGCCATTTTGCCACAACTTTGGAAGTATGCTTGGGGTCATTGTCCGTTTGGAAGACCCATTTGCGACCAAGCTTTCTGACTGATGTCTTGAGATGTTGCTTTAACATATCCACATATCTTTCTTTCCTCATGATGTCAGCTATTGTGTGAAGTGCACCAGTCCCTCCTGCAGCAAAGCACCCCCACAACATGATGATGCCACCCCCGTGCTTCACGGTTGGGGTGGTGTTCTTCGGCTTGCAAGCCTCCCCATTTTTGCTCCAAACATAACGATGATCATTTTGGCCAAACAGTTCTATTTTTGTTTCATCAGACCAGAGGACATTTCTCCAAAAAGTACAATCTTTGTCCCCATGTGCAGTTGCAAACCGTAGTCGGGCTTTTTTATGGTGGTTTTGGAGCAGTGGCTTCTTCCTTGCTGAGCGGCCTTTCAGGTTATGTCGATATAGGACTCGTTTTATTGTGGATATAGATTTTGTACCTGTTTTGTACCTGTTTCCTCCAGCATCTTCACAAGGTCCTTTGCTGTTGTTCTGGGATTGATTTGCACCAAAGTACGTTAATCTCTAGGAGACAGAACGCGTCTCCTTCCTGAGCGGTATGACGGCTGCGTGGTCCCATGGTGTTTATATTTGCGTACTACTGTTTGTACAGATTAACGTGGTACCTTCAGGCATTTGGAAATTGCTCTCAAGGATGAACCAGACTTGTGGAGGTCTACATTTTTTTTCTGAGGTCTTGGCTGATTTATTTTGATTTTCCCCTGATGTCAAGCAAAGAGGCATTGACTTTGAAGGTAGGACTTGAAATACATCCACAGGTACACCTCCAATTGACTCCAATTATGTCAATTAGCCTATCAGAAGCTTCTAAAGCTATGACTTCATTTTCTGGAATTTTCCAAGCTGTTTAAAGGCACAGTCAACTTAGTGTATGTAAACTTCTGACTCACGATTCAGCTTTTTGCCGCCTTCTGAGATCCCATGGGAGCCGTAGGAAGTGTCACGTAACAGCAGAGATCCTCTGTAATGGATAGAGATAATCAAGAAGAGCAAGAAATGGTCAGACAGGGTACTTCCTGTACAGAATCTTCTCAGGTTTTGGCCTGCCAAATGAGTTCTGTTATACTCACAGACACCATTCAAACAGTTTTAGAAACGTTGGAGTGTTTTCTATCGAAAGCTAATAATTATATGCATATTGTAGTTTCTGGGCAGGAGTAATAATCAGATTAAATCGGGTACGTTTTTTATCCGGCCGTGAAAATACTGCCCCCTAGCCATAACAGGTTAACTAGCATGGCTACCACAGCATTCTGCAGTGAAGCTAGTTGAGAGAATGCCAAGAGTGTGCAAAGCTGTCATCAAGGCAAAGGGTGGCTGCTTTGAAGAATCTAAAATTTATAATATATTGTCACATATACTCCCTCTGGCACTTGAGGTCGCCAGGCTGTCCTTATTACGCACACCTGTCACCATCATTACGTGCATCAGCACCTCATCACGACTCACCTGGACTCAATCACCTGCCTGATTACCTTCCTTATATATGTCACTCCCTTTGGTTCTTTCCCTAGTCGTCATTGTTTCTGTCCGTTGTTTCATGTCTGTACGCTACTCGTATCTCTTGTTTTGTTCTATGTATTATTTCTTATTAAATTCACTCCCTGAACTTGCTTCCCGACTCCCAGCGTACACGTTACTGAATAGCGCCTCACCAAAGGGAAGTATTTTTTAGTTTTTTGTTAGTATAGGTGACGTCGGGTCCGGGTGCCGCTACCGGAGCAACCGCAGGGATGCCTCAGCTGGCTCTTCAGGCTTCCATGCCTCAGCCAGCTCGTCATGTTTACAAGACTCGGTTGCCCCAGCAAGTGTCCGTTGCCGAGTCTACCGAGGATGCCTCAGCTAGCTTGTCAGGCTCCAATGCCTCAGCTGGCGCGACAGGCTCCCAAAACTTGGTTTGCTCAGCAGGCTCCCATGCCTCCAAAACTTGGTTTGCTCAGCAGGCTCCCATGCCTCAGCCGGCTCGACAAGCTCCCATGCCTCAGCCGGCTCGACAGGTTCCCACACCTCAGCAGAAGTGATCGGCTGGTCCCCGGGATCATCCCTCTGGTCGGCGTCCGGTGGCTGGAGCCACGCGTCAGGGAGTGGGTACTGTCACGTATACTCCCTCTCCGGCACTTGAGGTCACCAGGCTGCTCACCTCTCACCATCGTTATGCGCATCAGCGCCTCATCAGACTCACTTGGACTGCCTGATTACCTTCCATATATATGTCACTCCCTTTAGTTCTTTCACTTGGCGTTATTGTTTCTGTTCTGTTGTTTCATGTCTGTACGCTACTCGTGTTTCTTGTTTTGTTCTATGTATTATTATTAAATTCACTCCCTGTACTTGCTTCCCGACTCACTGTACACGTTACATATATTTTGATTTGTTTAACACTTTTTTGGTTACTACATGATTCCATATGTGTTATTTTATGTCTTGTAGATGTAGAAAATAGTAGAAATAAAGAAAAACCCTTGAATGAGTATGTGTCCAAATCTTTGACTGAGGGGTCAAAATAAAAAGTTACAGTCAGTATCTGGTGTGGCCACCAGCTGCATTAAGTACTGCTATGCATCTCCTACCAGATTTGCCAGTTCTTGCTGTGAGATGTTACCCCAGTCTTCCACCAAGGCACCTGCAAGTTCCTGGACATTTCTGGGGGGAATTGCCCTAGCCTTCACCCTCCGATCCAACAGGTCCCAGACATGCTCAATGGGATTGAGATTCGGGCTCTTCACTGGCCATGGCAGAACACTGACAATCCTGTCTTGCAGGAAATCACGCACAGAACGAGCAGTATGGCTGGTGGCATTGTCATGCTGGAGGGTTACGTCAGGATGAGCCTGCAGGAAGGGTACCACATGAGGGAGTAGGATGTCTTCCCTGTAACGCACAGTGTTGAGATTGCCTGCAATGACAACAAGCTCAGTCCGATGATGCTGTGACACACCGCCCCAGACCATGACGGACCCTCCACCTCCAAATCGATCCCGCTCCAGAGTACAGGCCTCGGTGTAACGCTAATTCCTTAGACGATAAACGTGAATCCGACCATCACTCCTGGTGAGACAAAACCACCACTTGTCAGTTAAGAGCACTTTTTGTCAGTCCTGTGATGTGTCTTTGGCATCATTAAAGTGAAGACTGTTATTTTATCAAATCAATTCTCTGTAATTATTATTATGTGATTAAACTAATCATGTAAATGTAATTAACTAGGAAGTTAAGGCTAATCTTCAAATCTACCGATTTATTCTGAAATATTATTCTACCGGAACACATGATTAGAGCATTTTACTAGTTGTATTTTAGTTGAACCTACACATGGCAAGGCATGACTATTTTTTTCAAAATGTACCAATTGTTTGAGGTGGAAGTCCACTGGTCTTCTTCCACGACCAGTGTGGTACACCTCAGTAATGTCTTATGTGTCTAGGGGCCTGTCTGCTGCTCACTGTTCTCATAGGGGAGTTTACAACTAGATTTGTTTTATGCTCTGGCGGCCTTGTACGGTGTTGCCCGTAGTCTCAACCCCCCCCCCCCCCACCACCACCGCCGGCCTCGATGAAGCTCATCATGGGTCTGGGCTACTATCCCCCCCCTTTGTGTCTCGGGACCCCCCCCCCCCCACCAGCGGGTGGTGTTGGTATCCGAGGCGCAAACGAAAAGGTCGGACCCTATGTACGAGTTGTCAGCGGCCGCGTTGTTATGAGAACGGCTGTAACCTTTCAACCAAATCTCCTGGTGTTTGTGCTTCAAAACGCTCATTGGCTGTCGAGGCCTGTCAGTCACCACTGCGTCCTCGGGTGGCAACCTCTTCAGTACCTGCGAACTGAGACGAAGATAACGGTCTGTGATATCGCAAAGTGTTTCACCAGTTGGAGTCATCGGGTCAGTTGATGGACTTGCGCCATTAGTGTCATTGTAAGGGGTGACAGTCTCCCTTCAAAGTGGAAGGTGTATCAACGGAGGCAGAGTATACTCTGCGGTTCAATGTTTTTCTTGCTGAGACGGCCGCAGTGCTTGCGGAAGTGTCCAAAGGGCAAGAGAAGTTAATCTCAACTACCGTATTCCACGACTGCAAGGAGGAGGGAAGTTGCTCATTCACAGAGACAGCTGGCTTGAAATCATGAAAACAATGGTCAATCAGGTTGACTGATGGAATGTGTCGAGATATCGTTGGATATATCGTTGGATATCTCCTTGGATCGGATTCTGCACCAAGAGGTTTCTAAACATCTTTTTCCCAAGGGGTGCTTTCGACAGACCCCTCGTGAATGACTGCTTTGCAGCTAGCGTTAGGGGAAGACAGTGTGACCAGTGGAGAAGGCACTGTGGCCTGTGACTATACCTGGTTGGTTTTCCAATCCGTCAGTGGGAGTAACCGATCCATCAAGTCTGCCCCAAGTAGCAGGGGTACAGATTCAAGGCTGCTAACATACACAGGGTGAATGAGCGATACGTCTTGGAAGTGTAGTTACAGCATGACTCTCAATGTGAGAGGTGAGGTAGTCTGAGTGACCCCTCAAAGTGTAGTATTGCATCGTTCCACTTTTAACCAATGTTTAGTTGGTTTCAAAGCCCTTTTGAGATTATTGAACAATGTTTGAGAGATGAGTGATATTGTCGCACCCGAATCAATTAGTGCATGACAAGTTAAGCAATCCTCCAGGACTGTTTCCAGGTAAGGGCGTTTAGATTCGTGTTTAATGGACATATTCCCCACAAAGTGGAGTGGTCGGTCGCAACGACATGATGTGCCATTTCTGTTCAAGGTGGAAGCAGTTCGACTTTTCAGATTTTGAGTGGGCTTGGCTTTAACGAAGCGTTTTACCTTTTTCTTCACAACCTTTGTATCAGAGTCTATAGACAAAGCCCATGGGCTTGTTTCTTGATCAAGCGGGCCCTGGATAGGGTCTTGAGGGGGAGAAATTAGAATTTTAACGTCCTTGCTATGGGTGTTAATTCCTGTGGACCTGGTGTCCGGTAATTCCCCGTATAGTCCTTGTGACTTATCTTTTACCCTTTTCTCAAATTTTTCTTGCTTTAGTTCTTCACGTAGTGGAACTTCTGGAAAATATTGGTCTATGTTTTGATCATCCTTCAACCCTTTGTTACCCTTGTGCTCTGACACTTTGTGTGGGTTGGGTGCTGGAACGTAGGGAACCGTTTGATTGTAGCAGTAATCTTTTTGATGGTGATGTACTTTACAGTTATTTCGACCACGGAGAATCGTGGTTTCGTGGTAGAAAACATTGTTGTGCGTCATCTCTCAACACTCCAATACCTGATAATGCACCCTCTAACTGGAGTGAGTGCTCCTGGTCAAACTTCAAAACCGAGTGGTCAGGGCTCTTAGTGTTGTGAACTTTTGATGCCTCAAAAGCTGTGCTTGCAAGCTCTCTGAGTTGTAAGATAGGCAAGCCAACGTGGGCTGCAGTGCCCAAGTAGGTAATGAAAGTGAGATACATGTTCGACAGAAACATTTGTTTGAATGGTAACAGCTCTTCCATTCCTGTTTCAGTGAGTAGGCCAAAGTAAGCTGAACAAAGCCTATGATAGTAAGCTTGTGGGTGTTCGTTCCGAGCTTGTTTGACGGTGTTAGCCAGTGAGCTATCGTGTTTGCGAGTCGCAGAACCACTGAATTCTAATTTCAAAGCTGTGGCAAGTTTAGCGTAGTCATTTAGCACATGTTGCTGTTTTAGACGAATGAACCTCATCGTGTCTATTCGACATTCGCTTCAACAGGTAAACCCTGTCAGAATCCGTAGCGTTAGGGTAGCCATCCAATGCGTCCTCTACATCAGCAAGGAACGTCTCAGTATCGTTTGACTGACCTGGAACGGGTTCAAAGGTGGAGAAATTCTTGACGAGTTTGTCAAGGTATTCCGTGCCAAGCGGGCAGAGGGTTGGCTTCATCCTGTGGGGAAATTGGGGCCTAAAGGCCAAGAGGAGAAGACAAGCTTTGGCTTTGTTGGTCAAGAGGCGCCATATTACTCAGTACTGAATGGCCAAGGGGAGAAGACAGAGGGACACATGAGGGAGGCAAAGTCTGAAACCTATCGTCTTTACTCCTGTGAGTACAGGGCTACGGTTGCTTGGATGGGTAGTCACGCTGTAGAGCGTGACCATTCTGGACTTCCTTAGGATGGTATTCTGCTGCATTGCAGAATCCACTTGAGCGCTTAAAGTACTGATTTTGGACACGTGAGTGTCGCACTTGCTCCTTTCGGTCTCAAACTTATCTGTCATGGTTTGCAGATAGAGGTCTTGAGTACGGAGCGAGAGATTCAGTGAGGAGATTTCCTCCGCTTTTAGAAATCAATATTTCCATCTTCATCACCTGAGTTCTCTCATCATTCATTTCATCAGCGACTTCAATGAGTTCTGCTGATTTGTCATCCAACTTAGTCATTGTGTTCATTAACCTCTCTAGGGTATGTGGGACGAAATCGTCCCACCTACTCAACAGCCAGTGGAATCCCGTGGCGCGATATTCAAATACCTTAGAAATGCTATTACTTCAATTACTCAAACATATGACTATTTTACACCATTTTAAAGACAAGACTCTCGTTAATCTAACCACACTGTCCGATTTCAAAAAGGCTTTACAACGAAAGCAAAACATTAGATTATGTCAGCAGAGTACCCAGCCAGAAATAATCAGACACCCATTTTTCAAGCTAGCATATAATGTCACATAAACCCAAACCACAGCTAAATGCAGCACTAACCTTTGATGATCTTCATCAGATGACACTCCTAGGACATTATGTTATACAATACATGCATGTTTTGTTCAATCAAGTTCATATTTATATCAAAAACCAGAACTAGCATACCCACCGAACACTTGAATTTACTAAATTACTCACGATAAACGTTCACAAAAAACATAACAATTATTTTAAGAATTATAGATACAGAACTCCTTTATGCAATCGCTATGTCCGATTTTAAAATGGCTTTTCGGCAAAAGCACATTTTGCAATATTCTGAGTAGATAGCTCGCCATCACGGGCTAGCTATTTTGACACCCACCAAGTTTGGCACTCACCAAACTCCGATTTACTATAAGAAAAATGTTATTACCTTTGCTGTTCTTCGTCAGAATGCACTCCCAGGACTTCTACTTCAATAACAAATGTTGGTTTGGTTCAAAATAATCCATAGTTATGTTCAAATATCCTCTGTTTTGTTCGTGCGTTCAAGACACTATCCGAAAGGTGACGAAGGGTGACGCGCCCGGCGCGTTTCGTGACAAAAAAATTCTAAATATTCCATTACCGTACTTCGAAGCATGTCAATCGCTGTTTAAAATCAATTTTTATGCGATTTTTCTCGTAAAAAAGCGATAATATTCCGACCGGGAAACCCTGTTTTCGTTCAAAGACAAAAAATCTAAAATGGACTCTTCTCGTGCACGCGCGCCCCAGTCTCATTGTTCTCTGATCGACCACTATCCAAATGCGCTACTGTTTTTCAGCCATGGCCTGCAAAGTCATCATTCAACGTTCTGCCGCCTTCTGAGAGCCTATGGGAGCCGTAGGAAGTGTCACGTTACAGCAGAGATCCTCAGTTTTCAATAAAGAGAGTGTAGAAGGCCAAGAAATGGTCAGAGAGGGCACTTCCTCTAAGGAATCTTCTCAGGTTTTTGCCTGCCATATGAGTTCTGTTATACTCACAGACACCATTCAAACAGTTTTAGAAACTTTAGGGTGTTTTCTATCCAAATCAAAAAAATATATGCATATTCTAGTTTCTGGGCAGTAGTAATAACCAGATTAAATCGGGTACGTTTTTTTATCCGGCCGTGCAAATACTGCCCCCTACCCTAGAGAGGTTAACTGATCGTCTTTGGTCTGCAGCATTTTGAGTAGAACCGTGTTACTTTGAGTAACGTTCAACAAAACTGCATGTTATCAAGTTGAGCGCGCCTGTTTGTAGATAACTCGTCAGATTTATCTAGTTTGGCGTGGACGTCATCGTATTTAGTTTTGGCTAAATTGAGTTGTTCCTGTAGAAGGCGATTTTGTCGAAGAGTTTGTGCTTGTTCCTCGTCATAAGTTTTTGCAATTACATTTAACCTCTCTGGTATAAGTGGGATGGTAGCGTCCCACCTCAACAACAGCCAGTGAAATTGCAGGGTGCCAAATTCAAAACAGAAATCCCATAATTAAAATTAAATTCCTCTAACATACAAGTATTATACACCATTTTATAAATAAACTTCTTGTTAATCCAACCACAGTGTCCGATTTCAAAAAGGCTTTACGGCGAAAGCACACCATGCGATTATGTTAGGTCAGCGCCTAGTCACAGAAAACCATACAGCCATTTTCCAGCCAAGGAGAGGTGTCACAAAAGTCAGAAATAGCGTTAAAATTAATCACTTACCTTTTGATGATCTTCATCTGGTGGCACTCCCAGGACTCCATGTTACACAATAAATGTTTGTTTTGTTCGATAATGTCCCTCTATGTCCAAAAACCTCAGTTTTGTTGGTGTGTTTAGTTCAGTAATCCAAAGGCACAAAGCGCGCTCTCAACATCCAGACGAAAAGTCAAAAAAGTACAGTAAAAGTTTGTAGAAACATGTCAAACAATGTTTAAAATCAATCCTCAGGTTGCTTTTGTCATAAATAATCAATAATATTTCAACCGGACAAAAGCTTTGCCAATAGAAAAGGAGAAACAAGAAAGGCGCATTCCCGATCACACGCTGGACTCATGTCTGGAAATTTCCACTGTCCACTCATTGAAAGTGCCGTATCTCCCTCATTTTTCAGAGTAAAAGCCTGAAACAATGCCTAAAGACTGGCCACATGTAGAAGAAGCCATAGAGATCGTGAACTGGGTCCTAAGTCTTTGTATGGTGGAAAGGCTTTCAATGGAAAAACAGCCTTTCAAAATAATAGTACTTCCTGGATGGATTTTCCTCAAGTTTTCGCCTGCCATATCAGTTCTGTTATACTCACAGACATTATTTAAACAGTTTTTGAAACTTTAGAGTGTTTTCTATCCAATTCTATGCATATCCTAGCTTCTGGGCATGAGTAGCAGGCAGTTTGATTTGGGCAAGCTTTTCATCCAAAATTCCGAATGCTGCCCCCTACCCCAGTGAAGTTAATTGTTCCGTTTTCAAACGCAGTTCCATAGCTAGCAGAATTTTTCCCTTTTCTGCATTTGTCATTGATTTCCCGGTTCTCTCCACCTGTCCCTTTGTCTACCGTTACCTGCTCATGCTTCAGCTGTGCACTGCGGTATTGGACCGATGCCAATCTCGAATGGCAAGACATCAAAGCTAGACTGGAGACAACCTTTGAGGCCTGCGCCCGATGGTTGATTTTGGAGAGCGTTGTTATCTGCTGTTTTTCCGCCAATGGCATAATTAGGGTTGGTATCGCTGCTGAGGTCAGAGATCAATCCATTTATGGTTGGAGGTTCACTAATTAATGGGCGAGTGGGGACTACCCTCTCTGATAGCTTGCACATTATTAGAACATTTGAAAGGAAAAATGTTTTTCCTAATTTTCCAAAGTTTAGTTTTGGAATAGGTTGGGAGCTGCAAAGACAATTTTTTATCTATTTATAGATGTTAATGAAACATCAGTGCTGTGGTAGTTGGACGCAAATTAATTAACCAATGATAATGATTAATCATACATGGATAGGCTATCAGGAAATTAAACTTTACTTAACCTGGGACGTTGGTTCATCTAGGTTACCATTGCAAAGTTTAAAATGTCTCATTTAATTGGAAGAACCTAGAAAGGTATGTTTGACAATTTAACTTATTAAATTGAATGAGACGATGATATCCAAGCAATTGGGATTGTCTGGATTATCATAAAAGTAACCAGTAGTTTAAATGTTAGAGTACATTCACCACTAGGTTCACTCCTCCCTAAGGCCAAAGCCACATGGGATTCTCGCTGGATGCGGGACTTCGGTCAGTACTGGGGTTTACTGAATGTGCTTTGCAAAAGCAGATTTTACTGATTGATCAATTTGAATGATAAATCAAACCTGTGTAGGCTATCTGGGAATTAAACTTTAAATTAACCTGAGAGCGTTGCTTCATCTAGGTTAACGTGGTAAAAGTTTAACTTGTTTCATTGTAGAAACCCAATCAATTTGGATATTATTTAAAATATCCACTTGAAAGGTAAATCTGGCAATTTCACTTGAATGAGACATCGATATCCAGTCAATTGCGATTCGCTGGATATCTTAACGTGATCCACATTTTGGTGTCACCTAACTCTTTTTTCAAGAAATGTACTGGGGATTCTTCACCACCAGTGATCGCAGAAAGCTGAAATGTGGAGGAATTTCAACGTGACACAGGAAAAAGAAAATACTGTTTTCCTTTGTTAGCTTAGCATCTCGTGCAAGCTAATCTTACTTTGTTCAGAAATCTCACGTCCAAGCACAAAATAGGGACCCCTTCACAATAGAAAGGGGGGTTTACTAGTGACGTCTCACATTAACCCATTCGGCATAGTTTGCTAGCATTATGATGACCGTAGCGACACGGTGCATAAATACAGATACGCCTGTGGCCTACCCACACTGGCTTAGCGCGGTAGGCGGACAGAATACTTTGGCTCGGTTGCCGAACAGATCTATCCTCTAATTTCTAACCTTACTGGCTCTATGCCCTTGCTCTAGAAATTAATATTGAACGACAGAAATCGTACCGTTTGGCCTAACGGACTAAATCTGGAATTTACAACTCATTGCTCTGACGCTAACGACATACGACCAGAGGCGCTCCCAAAATAGCTTGTTATTTTATCAAATCAATTCTCTGTAATTATTATTATGTGATTAAACTAATCATGTAAATGTAATTAACTAGGAAGTCGGGGCACCAAGGAAAATCTTCAGATTACAAAGTTATAATTTTCCTAATATAACTAAAAAATCACAGAAATGCATAAACAAACAAACAGTAGAAATGGTTACAAGGAAATTATAGGGGAGGTTCCCTTGTGGGCTAAGCCGATATGACGGCTTGGCAGACAAAGGCAAGTGGGTGTGGACTGAGAAGGGCGGGAAAGACTAAAATGAGTGACTACACAGTTGATAATTATATTAATTGAAATGCTAACCCTTTGCACGAACGCTCACTCATTCGGGAATAATTGCAATCAATATATATTTACGCTCAGTGTGTTGTCGTGATCTCTGTTGGAATTGTCTGTCTTTCTGTTGGAAAGTTCATCCTAGCGTCTCTATGCTTCCCTGGAGTCTTTCGTGGTTAGAATGGATACTTCAGAGTACCATTCAGAAATGTTCTTATAATATAGATGTTTCGGCGGTTGTCGGTCTTCGCATGTCAGGTTGACATAATTTCTAGCAGTATCGAAGATTTGCTTTTATTCTGTCGGGATCGATAGTCTCAGAGTTTAACCATTTCCACCCGTGTAGCCAATGTTCCACATGGTATGGTTAGGAATTCACAACCATTATAACCTTAGCTTATACTGAGGTTTTTGTTGTCTCTACTCAACCTTCGCCCCCTCAGCTGACCAAGGTACACGTGGTCTGAAGACGATTTCTTCAGGTGGGGGTTTTATTCGGAACAGATAGAAAAAGGGCTGTCCCATGAGCCAGATCATGTCTGTGCTCATCAGGGTGGGCCAATGACTTAGTTAAACTTTAAAGGGAATACAATTCTCTCACATTAACATCATTACATCATTTCACAAATAGTTTCATCTTTACTCATTCATTTTATGCAATAATTAGACTCAAACCTCATAATGGAGGCACCTGTATAAACAGAGTTATGGTAATATGTCTGTATTGTCTTTCATGAGGTCACAAACATGAAACAAAACGGACCGGGTCGTAGCTGGCTTCTCCACCGACCATTTACACATTCTCCAAAACGTGGATATTGTTCAGTTCTCAAGTTCTGTGATGTAGAAGAAGTTCCTTTGTTCTACTGTGAAACTCTTTCTGCATGGCCAGGAGGAGAGATTTTTTTAGGGGGGGGCACAAGGACTGTGTGACGGAGCTGCCCGCCAGTCAACAGTCGTAGGAGCTGCCCGCCAGTCAACAGTCGTCGGAGCTGCCCGCCAGTCAACAGCCGTCGGAGCTGCCCGCCAGTCAACAGCCGTCGGAGCTGCCCGCCAGTCAACAGCCGTCGGAGCTGCCCGCCAGTCAACAGTCGTCGGAGCTGCCCGCCAGTCAACAGTCGTCGGAGCTGCCCGCCAGTCAACAGTCGTCGGAGCTGCCCGCCAGTCAACAGTCGTCGGAGCTGCCCGCCAATCAACAGTCGCCGGAGTGGCCAGACTGCGCTGAACTGCCGGAGTGGCCAGACTGCGCTGAACTGCCGGAGTGGCCAGACTGCGCTGAACTGCCGGAGTGGCAGAGGGCGTATTGCTTTGTCTAGGTCAGGATGTGGCAGGGGGTTTGTGTTTGTTAAATGTTGTGTGCACTGCGTTTGTTTGAGCCTGCCACACTGTTGCTGTTGTGAGTATTGTTTGTTGTTTTGTTTTTTCTCAAGTGGATACCTTACATGTTTTTATCAGTAATAAACATGAGTGTCCACAATCCCGCTGCGCCTTGGTCCTTCTATCTCCCATACGACATATTCAACGACAAGTATGACATTTTCGGTGACAGACTGAAACTAAAACATATGCTTAAAGTACTTTACTTCCTCTTTCAAAATATTGTTTGGTGAGTCATGGTTGACTCGGTCATTTGTAACAAATTTCAGTAAATTATTTTTGGGAGCATTTCTATGTTGAAGATTAAAAACGAATTTGGTGCGTTTTCCCCATATTCCATCCAGTTCGCTTTATTTTTAATAATATATTACACTTGATCTTTCTTGAATAAGTTCCTCCATTTATTTTTGTTTTTCCAATAACTTATTCTGAGCCTCCATGGTACAGTTTTTAAGGCTATCAGTCTGTACTGTTTGTACTTCCATTTCCTTTGTTAATATGGACTCTTTTGACCTACATTTCATTTTGTTTTATAGATGAGTACTGAATTGCATGGCCTCTAAGGGCACATTTAAAAGTGTCCCATACAGTAAGGGGATCTGCTGTACCTACAGTTGAAGTCGGAAGTTTACAAACA
This sequence comes from Salmo trutta, assembly GCF_901001165.1. Classification (NCBI taxonomy): domain Eukaryota; kingdom Metazoa; phylum Chordata; class Actinopteri; order Salmoniformes; family Salmonidae; genus Salmo; species Salmo trutta. The sequence goes on from NC_042994.1 coordinate 17,653,018, forward strand.
CTTAGGTTGGAGTCATTAAAACTCGTTTTTCAACCACTCCACAAATTTCTTGTTAACAAACTATAGTTTTGGCAAGTCGGTTAGGACATCTACTTTGTGCATGACACAAGTAATTTTTCCAACAATTGTTTACAGACAGATTATTTCACTTATAATTCACTGTATCACAATTCCAGTGGGTCAGAAGTTTACATACACTAAGTTGACTGTGCCTTTAAACAGCTTGGGAAATTCCCGAAAATTATTTCATGGCTTTAGAAGTTTCTGATAGGCTAATTGACATCATTTGAGTCAATTGGAGGTGTACCTGTGGATGTATTTCAAGGCCTACCTGCCAACTTAGTGCCTCTTTGCTTGACATCATGGGAAAATCAAAATAAATCAGCCAAGACCTCATAAAAAAAATTGTAGACCTCCACAAGTCTGGTTCATCCTTGGGAGAAATTTCCAAACGCCTGAAAGTGCCACGTTCATCTGTACAAACAATAGTACGCAAGTATAAACACCATGGGACCACGCAGCCGTCATACCGCTCAGGAAGGAGACGTGTTCTGTCTCCTAGAGATGAACGTACTTTGGTGCGAAAAGTGCAAATCAATCCCAAGAACAACAGCAAAGGACTTTGTGAAGATGCGGGAGGAAACAGGTACAAAAGTATCTATAGCCACAGTAAAACAAGTCCTATATCGACATAACCTGAAAGGCCGCTCAGCAAGGAAGGAGCCACTGCTCCAAAACCACCATAAAAAAGCCAGACTATGGTTTGCAACTGCACATGGGGACAAAGATTGTACTTTTTGGAGAAATGTCCTCTGGTCTAATGAAAAAAATAGAACTGTTTGGCCATAATGACCATCGTTATGTTTGGAGGAAAAATGGGGAGGCTTGCAAGCCGAAGAACACCATCCCAACCGTGAAGCACGGGTGTGGCAGCATCATGTTGTGGCAGTGTTTTGCTGCAGGAGGAACTGGTGCACGTCACAAAATCGATGGCATCATGAAGGAGGAAAAATATGTGGATATATTAAAGCAACATCTTAAGACATCAGTCAGGAAGTTAAAGTTTGGTCGCAAATGGGTCTTCCAAACGGACAATGACCCCAAGCATACTTCCAAAGTTGTGGCAAAATGGCTTAAGGACAACAAAGTCAAGGTATTGGAGTGGCCATCACAAAGCCCTGACCTCATCCTATAGAAATGTGTGGGCTGAACTGAAAAAGCTTGTACGAGCAAGGAGGCCTACAAACCTGACTCAGTTACACCAGCTCTGTCAGGAGGAATGGACCAAAATTAATCCAACTTATTGTGGGAAGCTTGTGGAAGGCTACCCAACACGTTTGACCCAAGTTAAACAATTTAAAGGCAATGCTACCAAATACTAATTGAGTGTATGGAAACTTCTGACCCACTGGGAATGTGATGAAATAAAAGCTGAAATAAATCATTCTCTCTACTATTATTCATACATTTCACATTCTGGTGATCCTAACTGACCTAAGACAGGGAATTGTGAAAAAAGTATTTTAAATGTATTTGGCTAAGGTGTATTTAAACTTCCGACTTCAACTGTATGTTATGTTGGAAAAAATAATTGATTAATTATTCTGTCCTAGTTAAAATCATTAAAATCATCCAATAGGCTTTGATAAAATTTCCAATATCCTCGCTCACGTGTAAATTCTGTAAGTAATATACAGTATATGTCAATTATTTGATGGTCCGACCGCATTCTGTCCCCTAACACATCTTCAACTTTTGGTGCCAGAGAGAATGACCTAAGAAAGTAGTCAAGACGACTAGCTTTATTTAGCCTTCGCCATGTATATCTCACTAGGTCAGGATATTTAAGCCTCCATATATCCACTAGTTCCAATATTTCCATGACATTTGTGATTTCCTTAAGTGCATGCAGGTGAAAGTTTGTTGTGGGATTTCATTTACGGTCCATAGAGGTATTTAAAACTGTATTATTATCTCTCACCATAATAATAGTCTCGTATTGCTTGTAGGGTTGATAAACTATTATATATATTTTCAAAGAAACGTGGATCATCAATATTTGGACCGTATATGGTTAATGAGCCATATCTGTTTATGGTCCAATAACATATTTAAAATCATCCATCTACCCTGAGGATCTGTTTGGGCAATTTGCATATTTGGATCACAATTACTGTTAATTAATATCATCACCCCTTTTGAATTTCTTTGCCAATGGGAGAAATATATTTTGCCGCCGCTAGTCCTTTTTCCACGCAACTTCATCTGAAATTGTTGAATGAGTTTACTGTAAACAATATATACTGCTCAAAAAAATAAAGGGAACACTTAAACAACACATCCTAGTTCTGAATGAAAGAAATAATCTTATTAAATACTTTTTTCTTTACATAGTTGAATGTGCTGACAACAAAATCACACAAAAATAATCAATGGAAATCCAATTTATCAACCCATGGAGGTCTGGATTTGGAGTCACACTCAAAATTAAAGTGGAAAACCACACTACAGGCTGATCCAACTTTGATGTAATGTCCTTAAAACAAGTCAAAATGAGGCTCAGTAGTGTGTGTGTGGCCTCCACGTGCCTGTATGACCTCCCTACAACGCCTGGGCATGCTCCTGATGACGTGGCGGATGGTCTCCTGAGGGATCTCCTCCCAGACCTGGACTAAAGCATCCGCCAACTCCTGGACAGTCTGTGGTGCAACGTGGCGTTGGTGGATGGAGCGAGACATGATGTCCCAGATGTGCTCAATTGGATTCAGGTCTGGGGAACGGACGGGCCAGTCCATAGCATCAATGCCTTCCTGTTGCAGGAACTGCTGACACACTCCAGCCACATGAGGTCTAGCATTGTCTTGCATTAGGAGGAACCCAGGGCCAACCGCACCAGCATATGGTCTCACAAGGGGTCTGAGGATCTCATCTCGGTACCTAATGGCGGTCAGGCTACCTCTGGCGAGCACATGGAGGGCTGTGCGGCCCCCCAAAGAAATGCCACACCACACCATGACTGACCCACCGCCAAACCGGTCATGCTGGAGGATGTTGCAGGCAGCAGAACGTTCTCCACGGCGTCTCCAGACTCTGTCATGTCTGTCACGTGCTCAGTGTGAACCTGCTTTCATCTGTGAAGAGCACAGGGCGCCAGTGGCGAATTTGCCAATCTTGGTGTTCTCTGGCAAATGCCAAACGTCCTGCACGGTGTTGGGCTGTAAGCACAACCCCCACATGTGGACGTCGGGCCCTCATACCACCCTCATGGAGTCTGTTTCTGACTGTCTGAGCAGACACATGCACATTTGTGGCCTGCTGGAGGTCATTTTGCAGGGCTCTGGCAGTGCTTCTCCTGCTCCTCCTTGCACAAAGGCGGAGGTAGCTGTCCTGCTGCTGGGTTGTTGCCCTCCTACGGCCTCCTCCACGTCTCCTGATGTACTGGCCTGTCTCCTGGTAGCGCCTCCATGCTCTGGACACTACGCTGACAGACACAGCAAACCTTCTTGCCACAGCTCGCATTGATGTGTCATCCTGGATGAGCTGCACTACCTGAGCCACTTGTGTGGGTTGTAGACTCCGTCTCATGCTACCACTAGAGTGAAAGCACCGCCAGCATTCAAAAGTGACCAAAACATAAGCCAGGAAGCATAGGAACTGAGAAGTGGTCTGTGGTCCCCACCTGCAGAACCACTCCTTTATTGGGGGTGTCTTGCTAATTGCCTATAATTTCCACCTGTTGTCTATTCCATTTGCACAACAGCATGTGAAATGTATTGTCAATCAGTGTTGCTTCCTAAGTGGACAGTTTGATTTCACAGAAGTGTGATTGACTTGGAGTTACATTGTGTTGTTTAAGTGCTCCCTTTATTTTTTGAGCAGTGTATATTAAATTCCTTCTCTTTTAGCCAGGTAAATACTGATTATCTTTTCTCATTATCTACTAAGCCATTACAATTATAACTGGCTATACTTATTTCACCATTTACCATAATGAGATACGAGTGTCAAATCTATTTATCATAATATATGTTTGTAAACTCACCATTGAAAAGTACCATAGTGATTGAGTTTCCATATAGCTATACCATGATATTTGCATTGCTACTAAGTAAACCTCCAATTGTTCCCCACTATTCCACCCGCTAAAACCCCTCCCCATCCCAAGGTGGGTTGTCATCCCAGTGACCGGCAGACCACCCCCATCCCCTCGGATCCCAGGGACCCCGAAAGACCAGGACCCATCCTTCGAAAAGAGCACACAGTGCCACCCACAGAACAGAAGCAGATCACCGCCAAAAGCATTTCCATTGCTCTCACCTCAATTTGCATTATATATTGCTATTAAAATATATATATATACATTGAGGGAAAAAAGTATTTGATCCCCTGCTGATTTTGTACATTTGCCCACTGACAAAGGAATGATAAGTTTATCATTTTAATGGTAGGTTTATTTGAACAGTGAGAGACAGGATAACAACAAAAAAATCCAGAAAAACACATGTAAAAAAATGTATTAATTGATTTGCATTTTAATGAGGGAAATAAGTATTTGACCCCTCTGCAAAACAGGACTTAGTACTTGGTGGCAAAACCCTTGTTGGCAATCACAGAGGTCAGACGTTTCTTGTAGTTGGCCACCAGGTTTGCACACATCTCAGGAGGGATTTTGTCCCACTCCTTTGAGTAGATCTTCTCCAAGTCATTAAGCTTTCGAAGCTGACGTTTGGCAACTCGAACCTTCATTTCCCTCAGATTTTCTATGGGATTAAGGTCTGGAGACTGGCTAGGCCACTCCAGGACCTTAATGTGCTTCTTCTTGAGCCACTCCTTTGTTGCCTTGGCCGTGTGTTTTGGGTCATTGTCATGCTGGAATACCCATCCACGACCCATTTTCAATGCCCTGGCTGAGGGAAGGAGGTTCTCACCTAAGATTTGACGGTACATGGCCCCGTCCATCGTCCATTTGATGCGGTGAAGTTGTCCTGTCCCGTTAGCAGAAAAACACCCCCAAAGCATAATGTTTCCACCTCCATGTTTGACAGTGGGGATGGTATTCTTGGGGTCATAGGCAGCATTCCTCCTCCTCCAAACACGGCGAGTTGAGTTGATGCCAAAGAGCTCCATTTTGGTCTCATCTGACCACAACACTTTCACCCAGTTGTCCTCTGAATCATTCAGATGTTCATTGGCAAACTTCAGACGGGCATGTATATGTGCTTTCTTGAGCAGGGGGACCTTGCGGGCGCTGCTGGATTTCAGTCCTTCACGGCGTAGTGTGTTACCAATTGTTTTCTTGGTGACTATGGTCCCAGCTGCCTTGAGATCATTGACAAGATCCTCCCGTGTAGTTCTGGGCTGATTCCTCACCGTTCTCATGATGATTGCAACTCCACGAGGTGAGATCTTGCATGGAGCCCCAGGCCAAGGGAGATTGACAGTTATTTTGTGTTTCTTCCATTTGCGAATAATCGCACCAACTGTTGTCACCTTCTCACCAAGCTGCTTGGCGATGGTCTTGTAGCCCATTCCAACCTTGTGTAGGTCTACAATCTTGTCCCTGACATCCTTGGAGAGCTCTTTGGTCTTGGCCATGGTGGAGAGTTTGGAATCTGATTGATTGATTGCTTCTGTGGACAGGTGTCTTTTATACAGGTAACAAACTGAGATTAGGAGCACTCCCTTTAAGAGTGTGCTCCTAATCTGAGCTCGTTACCTGTATAAAAGAAACCTGGGAACCAGAAATCTTTCTGATTGAGAGGGGGTCAAATACTTATTTCCCTCATTAAAATGCAAATCAATTTATACAATTTTTGACATGCGTTTTTCTGGATTTTTTTGTTGTTATTCTGTCTCTCACTGTTCAAATAAACCGACCATTAAAATTATAGACTGATCATGTCACGTCCTGGCCAGTATATAAGGTTAATTGTTTTGTAGTTTGGTCAGGGCGTGACAGAGGGTATTTGTTTTATGTGGTTCAGGGTGGTGTGTTTGTTCAAAGGGGGGTTTGATTTAGTATTTCCGGGGTTTTGGGTTGATGTTCTATGTTAATGTATTTCTATGTGTAGTCTGGTGAGTGTGTTTCTATGTTGTGCTGATTGGGGTTGGGACTCTCAGTTGAAGGCAGGTGTTGTCTATCTGCCTTTGATTGAGAGTCCCATATATTAGGGTGTGTTTGTTATTCGTGGGTGATTGTTCTGTGTTGAGCTTAGGCTTTGCCAGACTGTTTGTTGTCGTTCGTTCGTTCGTTTCTCATGTTTGTTATTTTTGTATTCATTTTTTTGAAGTTAATAAATCATCAAAATGAGCATACACGTACCTGCTGCGTATTGGTCTCGCTTTTCAGACGACGATTTCGCATTATCGTCGGAAGACGAAGACAACCGTGACAGATCATTTTTTTGTCAGTGGGCAAACGTGCAAAATTAGCAGGAGATCAAATACTTTTTTCCCTCACTGTATATATATATATTAAAAATCCAGCGCATCTTAATTTCCATAATTAACAAGTAACGTGTAATAATGTAGGCAGTTCATGCAAAGGATTGTTACCTATAACCAGGAATGTTACCTATAACCAGGATTGTTACCTCTAACCAGGATTGTTACCTCTAACCAGGATTGTTACCTCTAACCAGGATTGTTACCTCTAACCAGGATTGTTACCTCTAACCAGGATTGTTACCTAAAACCAGGATTGTTACCTAAAACCAGGATTGCCATTACAAAAATTTCATTTTTGAGAAGCAATTATTGTTTTAGCAAACCATTATTGTGATTAATCTTATATTGTCCCCCCTTACATCATTACCCCCTAGCAACAGATGGGGATACACACACACACACACACACACACACACACACACGCACACACACACACACTCAGCCCCTTTCCCCCACAAACAACCATCAGCTCAGATGCTCAACAGTTGTTCCTTCCCTGAGCCCAACTCAAGAAAGGACTTGATTTACGAATGCATATACAATTGCAGCTGTTAGAGAAGGCATGCAAAATTGAACAAAAAGGGGAGATTTGATTAACCATTGTCAAGTCCTAGGTGATGGAGATCAGATACACCCCCTTCCTTTGAAACACACACACGCTGGTTCACCGTTGTGACCATTTCCCCAAGCATCTCTGTGCAGTCAAACCTTTGATTATTTTGTGCCACCAGGGCCACAATAATATGTCCCCTCTCTGATTGTCTGAGTATGACCTCCTCCCCATGGGTTACTTCAGATATGTCTGGACTTGCCTTTGCAGCACTTGTCTAGTTACTAGGCCATATTCGAATAGTGTACTTTACTGTCCAACATGAAAAATAAAGTTGTCTTTTGCTTTTCTCGGAACCCCCCCAGACACCACAGAAACACACAAACCCTTCAGCTTAAAAAAAAAACAGATCATGTCTTCTCTCTAAACTCTCCACTGGGTCTCTCTATTTTGAACCCTCTGAGTCCTTCTCGTTGTAATGCACCCACACGGAGGCCCCTGCGAGAGGAAATGTGTGCACCTGGACAGGAAATGCAAACACAACCCGGCCCTACAGCTGGGGAGCTCACTGGTCATGCGTTTTAATCATCCATCCATCCATCCCTGTATTTCTTATTTTCCCTCGTCCAACGTGACTTGGCCCGCCACCAAACGAAAGCTGTAGGAATTTCCATATGTCCTTGTAGAATTTGTGGATTTGTAGAATTCCTTTTTTATTTGTTGGCCTTAGAGATATACTTTAGAGGTTGGGGTAGTGAGCTGGGTGTGTTACATCCAAGTTGTATCCAAAGAATGGTCTCCCTGTCCCTATCAAACGCTAAGCTTCAAAATGTGTACACAGTACTTTAGTTATGCAGCTACTATGTTTTATTGACTGTATTTATCTAAAGAATGATGTTTCTTTCCCCATGTAACACCATCACATAACACAGGATGTGACATGTCATGAATGTATGTTTCAGATTTAGATACTTTATATAGGCGTAGTGCAATACCAATACATATGAATGTGTATTTTTTGTATATTTCCATAGCAGGATTTCATATTCACATTGCTATTGACTGTATATTTCAGCTATATATTTAAATTTGTTGATACCTTATTTTCAGTTGAACTTAGTATCCGTGTCCCTATTGTTTCTCATTGACTGTTGTTTCACACACAGATGTTGACGAGTGTGAGCAAGGTCGCTGTCACCAGGACGCCGTCTGTTATAACTCTCAGGGCTCCTTCACCTGTCAGTGCCACCCTGGTTTCCATGGCGATGGCTTCCAGTGTACTCCTGGCTCCCCGGGTAGGTAACCCCTGTGCTTTTTGGTGTAAATAAATCACCTTTTCAAACCCCAAGTTGTGTGAGAGGAGTTCTTCTCAGGGTCATGTTCATTTGGAACCAAACAGAAGTTTGATCCCTGGTCAAGTCATACCAACGACTCTAAAAATGGGTGAATCTGCAGTTCAAACAATAACAAAGTTGTCACCCAGCCAGTGTTTTTGTAAATAGCTCAGGGATGGGACTGGAGAAATGTAACCATTCTCAAATGTATAGATGGAGCTATGGATGCAAGAACTGACCTTCCATGACATGAAAATTATAGTTTTAAAGATATACATTGTTTGTTTACAATTACAATGTTTACAAACATTGGAGTAAAATAAGCTTATATTTTGGGTTCTGATGGGGTACGGCAGTTGAAATAAGTTCATGAGACATTTACAAGTTGTGATGTGCAGATTGGCCCTTTAATGAAATGGACAGTGTGTGTACATTAAGCTGCCTCGTGCTGCAGAAACAGGATATAGGCTCCTACCCTATGGGCCATTTTGTCTCAGACAAGCCTACTGATACTTATAAGTTAAACAGCAGCCAAAGGCAGTGTAGTCTAAAATGTGCAAGGGAAGGCAAGAGACATGCATTCAGAAGGAACCTCTAAATGTATATGGCTATGTCCGGAAGTATGTAAATACTGTACATTCAATGGGTATAGTTCGAGCTCTCATCAGCCATCTTCTTCCCCTCAAAATGTTAGGATTCGCCTTAGTTATACTTCTTCTGTCTTAGTGCCAACAGCTGGAACATGTGAAGCTCCTAACTGTATAGTTTGGTTTAGAGAGAGCGGGAGAGGGAGGGGGAGAGTCCAGGCGGCGGAGCGAGACAGATTTGTCATCAAAGGAAAGCATAATATACCAGAGACGAACTGTTTATATTGAACGTCAACACAAGCCATAGTGGACTTAACAGTATATACAGTGCATTTTACTAATGGAGGTCTGTTCGCTAAGTTAGTGTTTTGTCATCGCCTGGCACAAATAGAAAGTTATTTAATCATGGAACGCTCCCAGCATGATAAAACGTGGATTGAGGCGAAGGCCGGAACAGAGTGTACTTTCATAAGACTGATATAAGACTCTGAGACTGCGTGCTAAAATATGGAACTGTTAGGGGGAGGAATGGATGAAAGGTGTGTGCGTGTGCGTATGTGTGTGCTTCGGGGTTCTGAAACTCACTCTGAACTGAGTGTCTGTTGGTTTCTGGTGTGCCTTGACCACATGTCCCCCTCTTCCCTCCCCCTTTGAATGACATTTAAAGGTTGACATTTGACCCTGTGCATCCTTCCTGTGCGGGGATGGGTATAACAACACACAGATGTTACGTAGGGGGGATAAAGGAATGAAAAGGGAGGTTGGTGTTGATACATCACATACAACCCCCATCGAGGAAGACCATCATAGCTGCTCATTCTCCATGCAATTAGGGCCAAAGGCCTGGAACATGTCACATGGATGTGCTGGAATAGAGCCAATGCTTCCACACTCCCGAATACAGACTCCTGGGTTGCGTCCCTAATGGCCTATATAGTGCACTACTTTTGGCCAGGGTCAATAGTCCAATTTAGTTGAACATAAAGGTAAAGATGCCCTGGAGTTACAACCAGGAATTTAAACATTTAATAAACAACAACAACTGAAGTAATAGGAAAAGTTTAACTTGCCCCTATTGACTTAACCTTTACATTTTCTCTTTGATTCAACCCACCACTGTATATTTGGGAATATAGGTTAAGTGTATTCAAGTGTTCCATTATTTTTCTATAGGCTGCAGCTTTTATGTCATGTACTGAAGCCTTGGGTTGTTTGTGAGTTGGCATCTTCCTCAGCTGTTACCTCTTTGTTCAAGTCCAATCCAGGTGTCAACTGCATGTATGTACTCCACCACGCTAATTATAGCTCTTTCTCCTCCGCCTCCACAGTTTTGTCATATTTTGTACAAGCCGTCTGAAAAGTGGGCATCATTTTGTCCTCCTTTGTCTGAACTTGTACTTGTAGTATACACTGTAGCGTCTGGACCCTGTGAGAGTTGACCTGGTTGTCTTCCTCGCATCTCGACAGTTGACGACCATCTGACAAAGACTGCTTTGATCTTTGCCTTCTCAGAGACAACCGTTCCCATCGTTGACTAGTAGTCTTTTTTTTGGTGGCTTTTGTTGATTGCTGAGGCCAGACATTGTGCAAAGCGCAGATTGTATGCTGCGGCTGTTTGAGATTGTTATGACTAGTCTGTGGTTAATCAGACAGATACCCTGGGGATAAGTCTTTCAGTGAAACACTATATTCCAGATGTCACCGTGTCCCCTATGTCTGATTTACGTGACTGCAAAAATTAGTCTACATTTAATCATATGCTCATCGGCTCTCTCCTTATTCCATGTTTTCCACATTAGTAGTGGGCAAGTAACTTTAGTTTTCAACTGCCATGTGCCATGTCATACAGTAAGGAAATTATATTTAAACCAAAGCTATACAGCGCTTTAAAAAGAAAGAGCAATTTCTTAGAAACCTTTCTAAAATACATTTTATTAATTTCCTCTTATTTCTTTTACTTCTCTCATGTCATCTTTCTGTTTTATTCCAGAGCATGAGAAGACGCAGTGCGAGCGAGACAGAGAAAGCATCCAGGTCTCCTCCAACACGGGCTCGTTTTCCTTCTTCCGCCCACGCCCTGCCGTCAGTCAGTACGTTCCTACCTGCAACCAGCATGGTGCCTACGAGCCTACCCAGTGCCACGGTAGCATTGGGCAGTGCTGGTGTGTGGACGGCAATGGTCAGGAGATTCCGAACACTAGAACTGGCCCTGGCCAAAGACCTTTGTGTGAGTGACTGCCTCAAAAGATGGAGGGGGAGATTGGTCATCCTTGGCTTGTACCTTCATATTCATATTCAACATATTCATGCATTCATAGCACTCATGTCTATTCCATTACACTCAACATTTGCACCCGCATGCTAAATAAAAATACATTAGGAACCCACTGGGCACATACTAGTTGAATTAACATTGTTTCCACGTCATTTCAACAAAAAAGTTATATGTGATGACATTAAATCAACGTGAAAGACTGATTGGATTTGCAAAAAGTAATCAAAGTAAAGTAACTTTTAAGCTAAATTCAATGGCATGGTTGAACTTTTGTTGATTTCACATTTAATTTATGTTAGTTGAAAACTCAAATCATATGCAAATCAAAACTAGACGTTGATAGGACGTCTGTGCCCAGTGGGAAATGACAATGTAACTTCAGTTTTCCTCCCTTGACAGGTATTGACCAGGGAGTTATTCCTCCCCCGATCGGACCCACCACCAGGCCGGATGTCTCTCCTGTGGCCCCAGGGACCCACCTGCTCTTTGCCCAGAGCGGGAAGATCGAGCACATCCCCCTGGACGGATACAGCATGAACAAAGGGGAGGCCAAAGCCCTGCTGCACCTGCCTGTGAGGCTCCACATTGACGCACCTCAACTCACCTCACATTATCTCAGTCAGACAGTCAGTCAGTTAGTCAGTCATTCAGTCAAGCACTGCACATCACTCGTTACAAGCACTGTGGGAAGTTACTTATTGACTCACAAACTTTAACTCACTCACTCTCTTCTCGAGTGAGTGATTCACTCTGTCAGTAACTCACTCCTCTGTAAGCCCCGGCCTACCACGCCTTGTCAAGATGGCCGCTCACCAGATGGCCAGCAGCTGTCTTCTAAGACCCCCAGTCTTAGGTTGAATGAAAAGAGGGGGATTTAATCATCTCTTCCTCGCATGTCAGATGTTTCCTTTAGCCGGACTGAGAGTGCGTTGATGGGTGTTGTGGGTCCACGTACCCACTCTCTGGAATGTCCCAAATGCCACTTGAACAATCTCCTGATTGTGTGAGACGGCCATCCATACTCGCCCTCAGGCTTTTCTTCTTTCTTACTAGCATGGAATGGTCTGGCAGAACATATAACTGGACATACAGAGGGATTCCACATAAAGGCTTCAATTGTTTGGCTAGCCGCATTCTGCCATTTTGAAATGTAATGTAACATTGTGTACTTATGTAATTTGGTTGAACCCCATCTGTGAAATGAATGGGGTGAGATATTAACATTAACACTATTAAAGTAATTCCTGTTCTGCTTGCAACATAAATTTGACAATCTTGATAAAACCATTTATAACATTACTGCAATGTTCTCTTGCTGTAAACAGAGGCTCTATTGAGTGTGTGTGTGTGACATCCTATATTCTGACGCTCGAATGGTTTCCAATTAGCCGTTAAGAAGGGAAAACACAAGGATATTTTTTTGTTGTTGTGCCAGGCCAGCTACACACACTACCATGGTGCAAAGTGCATCAGATAATTGGTCTATTCAATGTGTCAATGTGTTTGTATCTGTCCCGATCTAAATAAACCATTAATCAATAAATCAATGAAACCCTCTGTCTCTATGTGTTGTTCCCAGGACAGAGTGGCGATCGCTGTGGCCTACGACTGTGTGGAGAAGATGGTGTACTGGACGGACATCACAGGGCCCTCCATCAGCAAGGCCAGCCTGGAGGGAGGAGACACCATCTCTCTCGTCACAACAGGTGAGCAGTACACAGGTCTCAGGCCAGTCTGGACGGCAGAGACACCATCTCTCTCATCACAAAAGGTGAGCTGTTCACAGGTCTGAGGTCAGCCTGTAGGGAAAAGACGCCATCTCTCTCGTCACAACCGCTTTAGTACACAGGTCTCAGGCCAGTCTGAAGGGAGGAGACACAATCTCTCTCGTCACAACAGGTGAGCGGTACACTGGTCTGAGATCAGCTCAAACCTAGCTAGCCTGGTCCATGAAACGCATCAAGAATGATAATAGTTAACTTTTCATTTATCATATTTTATTTCTCATGGATTTCTCATAATTTACTTATATACACATGTAAAGCCTTTATAAAGGCTTATTCATGAAAGATAGTATAATGTGTAAACAAAAACAAAAGTTCCATCAATTTCATCTTTTGACATGTGTGAAACAACACGGACAAATGACGGATTGTGATCCATTGTCTTGGTAGTCTTTCAATGTACGCTATATATCCAAAAGTATGTAGGCACCAATTCAAATTAGTGGATTTGGCTATTTCAGCCACACCCGTTGCTGACAGGTGTATAAAATCTCCATAGACAAACATTGCCAGTAGAATGGCTTTACTGAAGAGCTAAGTGACTTTCAACGTGGCACCATCATAGGATGCCACCTTTCCTACAGTGGTGGAAAAAGTACCCAACTATCATACTTGAGTAAAAGTAATGATACCTTAATAGAAAATGACTCAAGTAAAAGTAAAAGTCACCCAGTAAAATTCTACTTGAGTAAAAGTATAAAAGTATTTGGTTTAAAATATACTTAAGTATCAAAAGTAAAAGTATAAATAATTTCAAATTCCTTATATTGAGCAAACCAGATGGCACCATTTTCTTGTTTTTTTAATTTACGGAAAGCCACGGGCACACTCCAACATTTAGACATAATTTACAAATGAAGCACATTGGTTTAGTGTGTCCGCCAGATCAGAGGCAGTAGGGATGACCAGGGACGTTCAGTTGATAAGTGCGTGAATTTGACTATTTTCCTGTCCTGCTAAGCATTCAAAATGTAACGAGTACTTTTGGGTGTCAAGGAAAATGTATGGAGTAAAAAGTACAATATTTTCTACAGGAATGTAGTGAAGTAAAAGTAAAAGTAGTCAAAAATATACATAGTAAAGTACAGATACCCCAAAAAATGACTTAAGTAGTACTTTAAATAATTTTTCCTTAAGTACTTTACATCACTGCTTTCCAACAAGGAAGTTTGTCAAATTTCTGCCCTGCTAGAGCTGCCCCGGTCAGCTCCAGTAACAACAATGGCTAAGCTGCAAAGTGGTAGGCCACACAAGCCCACAGAACGGGAACGCCAAGTGCTGACGCACGTTGCATGTAACACTCACTACCGAGTTCCAAACTGCCTCTGGAAGCAACGTCAGCACAAGAACTGTTCGTTAAGGACCTTCAACAAATGGGTTTCCATGGCCGAGCAGCTGCACACAAGCCTAAGATCACCATGCGCAATGCCAAGCGTCGGCTGGAGTGGTGTTAAGCTCGCCGCCATTGGACTCTGGAGCAGTGAAAACGCGTTCTCTGGAGTGAGGAATCATTCTTCACCATCTGGCAGTCCGACGGACGAATACCTGCCTGAATGCATAGTGCCAACTGTAAAGTTTGGTGGAGGAGGAATAATGGTCTGGGGCTGTTTTTCATGGTTCAGGCTAGGTCCCTTAGTTCCAGTGACGCATACAACAGCATACAATGACATGCTAGACTATTTTGTGCTTCCAACTTTGTGGCAACAGTTTGGGGAAGGCCCTTTCCTTTTTCAGCATGACAATGCCCCCATGCACAGAGATTGATGCTAGTAAAACTAAATGCTAGTAAAACTAAGTGCATGCTCTTCAACTGCCCGCACCCTCTCACCAAAGCCCCGTATACCACCCACCACTGTGACCTGTATGCTCTCGTTGGCTGGCCTTCACTACATATCCATCACCAAACCCACTGGCTCCAGGTCATCTATAAGTCTTTGCTAGGTAAAGCTCCGCCTTATCTCAGCTCACTGGTCACCATAGCAACACCCACCCGTAGCACGCGCTCCAGCAGGTATATTGCACTGGTCATCCCCAAAGCCAACACTTCCTTTGGCCACCTTTCCTTACAGTTCTCTGCTGCCAATGACTGGAACGAATTGCAAAAATCTCTGAAGCTGGAGTGTTATATCTCCCTCTCTAACTTTAAGCATCAGCTGTCTGAGCAGCTTACCAATCACTGTACCTGTACACAGCCAATCTGTAAATAGCACACCCGACTACTTCATCCCCATATTATTACTTACCCTCTTGCTCTTTTGTGCCACAGTATCTCTACTTCCACATCATCATCTGCACATCTATCACTCCAGTATTAATGCTAAATTGTAATTATTTTCGCCTCTAGGGCCTAATTATTGCCTACCTCCCTACTCTTCTACATTTTCACACACTGTACATAGATTTTTCTATTTTTCTTTTCTTTTTGTGTTATTGACTTTTCGTTTCTTTATGTGTAACTCTGTGTTGTTGTTTTTGTCGCACTACTTTGCTTTATCTTGGCCAGGTCGCAGTTGTAAATGAGAACTTGTTCCCAACTGGCCTACCTGGTTAAATAAAGATGAAAAAAAAGGTCCATACAGAAATTATTTGTTGAGATCGGTGTGGAAGAACTTGACTGGCCTGCACAGAGCCCTGACCTCAACCCCATCGAACCGCTTTGGGATGAATTGGAACGCCGACTGCGAGCCAGCTCTAATCGCCCAACATCAGTGCACGACCTCACTAATGATCTTGTGGCTGAATGGAAGCAAGCAATGTTACAAAATCTAGTGGAAAGCATTCCCAGAACAGTGTAGTCTTTTACAGCAGCAAAAGGGGCACCAACGCCATATTAATGTAAATGATTTTGGAATGAGATGTTCGAAGAGCAAGTGTCCACATACTTTTGGTCATGTAGTGTATAACTCCCAGGGATGGAAATAAAGCTAACCTAAGGATAGTATTTTTCATATCAGGCTTGTAGAAAATGTGCCCAACCAGTTTGCTGCCTAGTGAATTTTTTTTCTTCTTAAATATCCCACAGATTTTGAACCCGGGCTTGTAGGAATTGCGGTCTATTAGCCCGGCGGGCCAGTGCTCAAAATCCTTAAATTCCATCCCTGATGACCCTCATAGAAAAGCTGTAGTTTCTGTCTGAACTAGGCGTAATGATCCTCCTTTTCGCTTCCTTAGACCTGGAGAGCCCAGAGGGTTTGGCTATCGACCACCTGGCCCGGCTAATGTTCTGGACGGACTCAATGAAGGACAGGATTGAGGTGGCCAAACTGGATGGAAGCCAGCGCCATGTTCTCTTCGACACTGACCTGGTCAACCCCCGGCCCATCGTCGCTGACCCCTCCTATGGGTACGTGTCTTTGGTCAGACAATGTCTGACTTTGATTCCTTTGATGCAAATTTGTGATTAAATAAGACATTTAGTTCTTTGTGCTGAAGATATATTGTCCTTAACCGCTAAGGCCTGGAATGATTTTGCTAGCGAATCTGTCAGGTTAGCCTTTTCATGGTTTAGATAGCATGACGTAGGTTTGACAACACAAATCACTGGTGCTGTGTTCCTTATAAAGCTGTTGGTTTAAAAATATGGTTCTAAGCATCGTGACAGGAAAAAAATTTATCTGGCTTGTTGTCCAGGCGACTCTACTGGGCAGACTGGAACAGAGACGGGCCCAAGATCGAGATGTCCAACATGGACGGAACCGACAGGACAGTCTTGGTTAAGGACGACCTGGGGCTGCCCAACGGCCTGACATACGACCCTGAGAGCCAGCAACTGTGCTGGGCCGACGCTGGTAAGAGGCTACACTAAACATGCAGACA
This sequence comes from Salmo trutta, assembly GCF_901001165.1. Lineage (NCBI taxonomy): Eukaryota > Metazoa > Chordata > Actinopteri > Salmoniformes > Salmonidae > Salmo > Salmo trutta. The sequence goes on from NC_042994.1 coordinate 17,669,811, forward strand.
CTATCTGTAAAAAGCTATGTTAAACATGCTTACACTATTGATGTTGTTAAGAAGGTGTGCTAAACATGCTAACCCTAGTGATGCTAGTAAGAAGCTATGCTAAACATGCTAACCCTATTGATGCAGGTAAAGACGCTACACTAAACATGCTAACACTATTGATATTGTGAGCTAAACATGCTATGTAGCAATCCATGGGAAAATCCCACTGTACTGAGGCAGTTCAGATGACTCATTTAGTTGGAGCATGGTGCTAGCCAGTGGTGGATAAAGTACTGTATAGTCATACTTGAGTGAAAGTAAGGATACCTTAATAGAAAATTACTCACGTAAAAGTGAAAGTCACCCAGTAAAGTAGTACTTGAGTAAAAGTAAAAAAGTATTTGGTTTAAAATATACTTAAGTATCAAAAGTAAAAATGTAAATAATTTCAAATTCCTTATATTAAGCAAACCAGACGGCACTATTTTATTTTTTATTTTATTTATGCTTAGCCAACACATAATTTACCAATGAAGCATGTGTGTTTAGTGAGTCGGCCAGATCAGAGGCATAAGGGTCGACCAGGGATGTTTTCTTGATAAATGCATATATTGGACCATTTTCCTGTGCTAAGCATTCAAAATGTAACGAGTACTTTTGGGTGGCAGGGAAAATGTATGGAGTAAAAAGTACATTATTTTCTTTAGGAATGTAGTGAAGTAAAAGTAAGTTGTCAAATATAAATAGGAAAGTACAGATACCCCCAAAAACTACTTAAGTCATACTTTTTAAAGTATTTTTACTTAAGTACTTTACACCACTGGTGCTAACAGCAGGGATGTTGGTTTGACTGCTACATGTTTTTTTTTACCTTTACAGGTACTCGTAAGGTACAGTGTATGGACCCCAACGGTAGGAACCGTAGGACTATTGTGGAGGGGATTCAGTATCCTTTCGCCATCGTATCCCATGGGAGGAACCTTTACTACACTGACTGGAGAAGGTATGATCACCTGGGACCGGTTTCCCAAAAGCATCTTAAGGCTAAGTTCATCGTTTGAACCTTGGTAGGAGCATCGTTAAATCTCCAAGCTGTTTCCCAAAACTATTGTTACTGAAGTTGCTCTTGAAAATGCTTGTTATTTACAGACTGCCCTTCTGTAGATTATCCTACTATACAAATACAATCTCTGCTATACATAGAATCAAGATGTTTAGGCCTATCTGTCTCTCTGTGACTGACGATAACTGCAGAATGAAGTTGACTACAAATACAAGGTCGCCAATGTCTTTGCAATTGTTACAAACAAGCGAAGGTGCTTCAAATTAAAACATGATGACTGCATTAAAATAGAAATACAGTAGGTCTAGAACTGTAGGCTTCATATCCCTATATATTTAAATCATATAAAAATAAATTCCATATCAATAATTTGAGTTCTAATTTGCTAATTGTCGGCTACTGTCTGTAATTTTTTCCTAAATATATTTCATGATGTGTAATAACCTTTCATACCTACTGTAAGCTGTGTACATGACGAATACAATTTGATTTGTTTCATTCATTCATTCATTCATTCATTCATACACACCTATTTCATGAGCATGCATCCATTTCCTATTACTTAAAATGCTCAGATTTGTATACACCAGGTCAGTATATTGCCCATTTTCAAAAGATTCATGAAAATAAATCAAAAACCGTGTCAATGAATGATAGAAAGGATTCTTGTCATGTAGAATGTATTTTTTTCATGGCAGTCAATAGAGCAAGAGCCTTCATTAGAATGGTAGTACACTTCAAAGTTCTGAGTACGAGGTGTATGCTCTCTTTCTTCAAAGCCATTTGAAAGAGTACAATTTATTTAAAAACGCGACTGTCTCATAAATGTCCACATTTGTTTAATGACAATGTTTATTTGATGTGACCAGTGGGGAAAAAAGTACACAATTGTCATACTTGAGTAAAAGTAAATATACCTTAACTTATTCGGGATCGGTGTCCCTTCCATGGGACGGTTGAGCTAACGTAGGCTAATGCGATTAGCATGATGTTGTAAGTAACAAGAACATTTCCCAGGACATAGACATATCTGATATTGGCAGAAAGCTTAAATATGCATATCCTTGCTTCAGGGCCTGAGCTACAGGCAGTTAGATTTGGGTATGTAATTTTAGGCAATAAAATAAAAAAAAGGGGGCGGATCCTTAAGAGGATTTATTAATAGAAAATGAGTCAAGTAAAAGTGAGTCAGCCAGTAAAATACTACTTAAGTAAAAATCTAAAAGTATTTGGTTTTAATTATACTTAAGTATCAAAAGTAAAAGTAGAAGTATAAATTATTTCAAATTCCTTATATAAAGCAAACTAGACAGCACCATTTTCTTTTTTCTTTGCAGATTGCCAGGGGAACACTCCAACACTCAGACATCATTTACAAACTAAGCATTTGTGTTTAGTGAGTCTGCCAGATCAGAGGCAGTAGAGATGACCAGGGATGTTCTCTTTATGTGTGTGAATTGGACCACTTTTCTGTCCTGCTAACCATTCAAAAAGTAACAAGTATTTTTGGGTGTCAGGGAAACTGTATGGAGTAAAAAGTAGATCATTTTCTTTAGGAATGTAGTGAAGTAAAAGTTGTCAAAAATATGATTAGTAAAGTATTGTACAGATAACCCCAAAAATGAACAGCTTTAAAGTATTATTACTTAAGTACTTTATAGCACTGGACATGGCTCAAACGTTGGCGTGTGGTCCCGAGGGTGCCAAGCGAATGTTTAGAAAATGTTCTGATAATGTCGTTTGCTGTTGCCAGGGAGGCGGTGGTAGCCGTGGACCGCACAACGGACAGAGAGACGGACGAGTTTCTGCCACAGAAGCGTTCACGAGTGTACGGCATTGCCACGACCCCAACGCAATGCCCACAAGGTAAGCCTCCTCACACTTCCTCACTCTCTCAATAGCCTTGGTTTGCATCCCACATGGCACCCTATAGGCTCTGGTCAAAATAAGTACACTATATAAGGAATAGGGTGCCATTTGGAGAAAAGGTTGGTGACCACTGACCTAGACTGAGTCAAGATCACTTTCGTAGTCAAAAGCAAGCCGAGATCCACAACTCAGATTTTTTTTTAAACGTGACCTTAAAAAATATAACATTAACCTAATTAAAACAGTTCTGTAGGAATGAGGTTTGTGCAGTAGTCCTAGTATATTATCACAGCATATTGGCTATGTGCCTGGCCTGTCAATATTGTTATTCTCAGACCATATTATATTTCAAAACTCGAGCTTTGGTAATAAAATAGATCAGTTGGTGTAGCGCTTGCAAGGCACAGCTGAGCATAAATGTAAATAATTAGCTTTTTTATTTGACTGGACTGATGGTAGGTACCTGCACCTGATGGTCATAATGCTTTCAAGACTGGTAACTCTGAAAAAACAAGGTCAAATTATGACATCAGTGAACATCAGGTCGGAAAGTCGGAGATCTAGAAAGAGACCAGAGTTTCCGAGTTGGATGGCGGGTCAAATAAAACATGTTCAGTCGGATCTTGTTTTTTTCAGATTTGCCATTTGTCTTGAGCGCACTGAAGTCGGAAGTCTGAGACTTCCGAGTTCCCAGTTGTTTTGAACACGGCATTAGTCTCAGCAGAGGGTCTGCCTCTCATGGTCCCTCCTTCCTGTCCTCTGAGGCTGACCAGAGAGACGGGACACAGCCTTCCACCTGATGGAGAAACTCGAGTCGCACTGAATCTGCCTCAGGCACAAATTAATGTTTTTCCTATGACCCGAGAAAGTGAAATATTCCTTGATATTAAAACAGACACGGCAAGCTGCTAATAGTAATAAAAACGCAGGGCTATCGATACACCTGGCTACTCATTCATTGCAGCTACAGCGCGAGTGGAAGTAGAGAGAAGCACGTTTTATGTTTTGTAATAGTGTTGAATAAAAACAGTGTTAACAGTGCTGAATAAAACTCAGACGTGAACTCAGTCATAAAAACAGCCGCTCTTTGCTGTATTATTTGACGGTCTCTCTGGTCATGGTTTTAAAAGTCATGAAATCTCTCATAGGCTAGGGTCGTGGAAGCTGTAGGTAGGCACAGTGATTTGAGCTATCCAATTGGCCAACGCAGTCGGCACACTCAATTTTGCCAGAGATCTCCTGGTCCACAGGGTAGGCAGTTTGTCTTTTCAGACAAATTAAATGGTTCACAATAGGAACACTTTGTATCCCGGTGCGCAGGGCTTCTGAATCAAGTGCACCTACCGCCAACAGCGCAACACAAAAAAAGGGACCCTTTATGCCTTTATCGTCGGCTTTTCTACAGAAATGTTTTGTGATCGACTGGTTGGTGACCACTGGTGTAGGTCTATACAATAAACACATACGTATGTGATCTGAATTTATGTTCAATTCTATTCCATGGTATTGATCCCAACTCTAATGGTTGTGGTTCTAGACTAGTTATATAGCACTGAAGCAGAATTAGTCAAGTTGGATATATAGCTTTAAATACACAGCTGTACGTAGATACAGTGGAGTCTTATAATCGTAATGTTACAGCTGGCTATGCAGAGGTTCACTTTACTCAGCAACCGCCGATTTTCCCACCCCCCTTCCTACATATATATCCTCACATGGTCTGGATGCAATTACTCGGGTCTGGCGGAATGTGCACCGTCTGCCATTTTCATACATCTGTGCTCCCGCTGGATTTATCTGGTCTGATCCAATCCACCATGGGGGTCTGTTCTTATTTTCTGTTCTTAATTTGTGTACAGTATGAGTAGTATAGTAAGTACTTATAGTATAGTTAGTTGGATATGTGCTGTAGATCGCCTAATGAGTGTCGACGAACGGTGGCCATTCAACATGCAGAATTGTCGTGAAATTACAGACGATGTTGAAAAAGGAAAATTACGCCCGATGTTGTGTGATCAAAGGCTTTAGGATGGCGAACCGCCAGCCAACTGCTTTTAACCATTCATCAAGACAGTCTTTTTTGATTTAGATTCAAATGGTTTTAGGTTTAAACATACAGCAGTCCCTGCCTTACATTAAAGTTAATGCAGAGGTACAAATGGTTTGATTGGACTGTACTTGGCCCTGTCAAAGACTCTCTCAGGGCTCTATTTAATCCGTATCGCGGAAGTTCAGAGTTACAGCGTGATTGAAATTTGAAGGCAAGCTTCCCACGTTAGCGGAGACTGCATTCACGGTAAACGCTGCATATGTGACTCAATTGGAAATGACCTTTTAATTTCAAGCGCGCAATCTGTAACGCTTCAGCTAAATAGTTCTTTAATGGAACCCAAACTATTTGCACTGACTATCTTGCACTGACCCCACGCAAACTCTCTAGACTACATATACACACCATATACATGTACATACTCAATCACACACACTGCACTGTCATTCCCACACAAATCCCTCACACATTTAAACACTACATACGCACACATACACAACACAAACATACACACACACATTAATCATAATGGCGCCGGAGGGGATGGCTGCTGTTTTACGTGCTCCTAACCAACTATGCAATTTCTTTGTTTTTTTCACGATGTTTGTAACTTATGTTTTACTTATTTTGTACATAATGTACATAATGTACATATGACCGAAAATAACTTCTGGACATCAGAACAGCGATTACTCACCTCAAACTAGACAAAGATTTTTTCTTTAACGAGTCCGACACATTTGCGTGAAGAAAAAATTGAGAAAAAGGGGGCAGAGGTCGGGCTGCCTTCTGAAAATTCGTAGGCGAGTGAGTAAACCCTGTCTACCATCAGTCCTATTGGCCAACGTGCAATCATTGAATAACAAAATGGATGAGCTTCGATCAAGGATATCAAACCAACGGGACATTAACAACTGTAATATCTTATGTTTCACCGAGTCGTGGCTGAACAACGACATGGATAACATACAGCTGTCGGGTTTTTGGTCCAATGGCAAGATAGAACAGCTGACTCCGGTAAGACAAGGGGTTGCGGTCTGTATCTATATGTAAACAACAGCTGGTGCAAGAAATCTAATATTAAGGAAGTCTCGAGGTTTTGCTTGCCTGAGGTAGAGTATCTCATGATAAGCTGTAGACCACACTATTTACCAAGAGAGTTTTCATCTATATTTTTCGTAGCTGTCTATTTACCATCACAAACCGATGCTTGCACTAAGACGGCACTCAACAAGCTTTATAGGGCCATAAGCAAACAGGAAAATGCTCATCCAGAGGCGGCACTCCTAGTGCCCGGAGACTTTAATGCAGAGAAACTTCAATCCATTTTACCTAATTTCATACCAGCATGTTCAATATCCAACCAAAGGGAACAGTCAATACCGGACTAAGATTGAATCGTACTACACCGGCTCCAATGCTCATCGGATGTGGCAGGGCTTGCAAACTATTACGACTACGAAGGGAAGCACAGCTGCATTTACAATACAAACAAAAAATACAACGTGACTTTTTATCAAATGGATCAGAAAATAATACCAAAATAATTTGTGAATAAATACCTGAAATATACAGTTGAAATTGGAAGTTTACATACACCTTAGCCAAATACATTTAAACTCAGTTTTTCACAATTCCTGACATTTAATCCTAGTAAAAATTCCGTCTTAGGCCAGTTAGGATCACCATTTTATTTTAAGAATGTGAAATGTCAGAATAATAGTAGAGAGAATGATTTATTTCAACTTTTATTTCTTTCATCACATTCCCAGTGGGTCAGAAGTTTACATACACTCAATTAGTATTTGGTAGCATTGCCTTTAATTTTTTTAATGTGGGTCAAACGTTTCGGGTAGCCTTCCACAAGCTTCCCACAATAAGTTGGGTGACTTTTGGCCCATTCTTTTTATTTTATTTTTTTGTACCATTTTTTTAAATGCAAGACAAAGGCCATAATGTATTATTCCAGCCGAGGCACAATTTAGATTTTGGCCACTAGATGGCAGCAGTGGATGTGCAAAGTTTTAGGCTGATCCAAAGAACCATTGCATTTCTGTAAAAAAAGATTGTATAAAGACTGCCTAAATGTGCCTAATTGGTTTATTAATACATTTCAAGTTCATAACTGTGCACTCTCAAACAATAGCATGGTATTATTTCACTGTAATAGCTACTGTAAATTGGACAGTGCAGTTAGATTAACAATCATTTAAGCTTTCTGCCAATATCAGATATGTCCATGTCCTGGGAAATGTTATTGTACTTACAACCTCATGATAATCACTTTAGCCTATGTTAGCTCAACCGTCCCGATGGGGACCCACCGATCCTGTAGAGGTTTTAATAGAGCCCTCAGTCTGGTTTACATTACTGCATAATCAAGACCGCAGGACCAAGAACAGTGTAAATCTGTTCTGACTGTCTTTTTCAAAGTACTCTGGGTGTTTGAAACACTCCCAGAGCATACAGTGAATGTTTTTTGTGTGTGTGAAATGTCACATGTTATCAATTAAACACTTTTTAGTGTACGAGTATGTAGCTGTGTATGTTGTTATAGCAATGTGAATATCCCTACTGCTGCTTTTGGTGGGGTTTGCTCTTATTCTTATTCAGACCACATGTAGTGTGCATTTGATATCAAAGTACAATTTAAAGTACAATTGTGCCAAAGGGCTAGAAACTCCTCTAAATGATGGTAATGTTATCCAAATGTCTCCCACAGCATATAACTACTGCTCGAACAACGGAGGCTGTTCACACCTTTGTCTACCTCGCCGCGGCGGCTTCACCTGCCGGTGCCCAGACATGGTGGACGGAAGCTGTGTGGAGAGGAACTTGTGAGGACTGAAGAGAGATCAGTAGATTCTCCTGCTAACTGCACAAAGGAGTTGTGACATGTGTGCCTTCCAACTTCCTCTTTAGAGGAAGAAAGATAAGCTGCATCCGGCTGCGGGTTACTCTGTGGCCCAAATCCATTCAGATTGCTAGGCCTCTATTGCTCAGTTCCTTGTTGATTTCCCTCTGGCAGATCTGAGAGGATTGGGTAGTTTGTAAGGATATGATAGTGATCTCTACTGTAGTTCTCTGGTTGGTTAGGTGGAGTTGCTATCCTATTGCTTCCACCTATCTAGTCCTTTGACCTTGTTACTGTGTGTATTTGAAACCTCACAAATTATTTTGGCATTATTTTCTGATCCATTTGATAAAAAGTCACATTGTATTTTTTTGTATTGTAAATAAATACCTGAAATATACAGTTGAAGTCGGAAGTTTACATACACCTTAGCCAAATACATTTAAACTCAGTTTTTCACAATTCCTGACATTTAATCCTAGTAAAAATTCCCTGTTTTAGGTACGTTAGGATCACCCCTTTATTTTAGGAATGTGAAATGTCAGAATAATAATAGAGAGAAGGATTTATTTCAGAATTAATTTCTTTCATCACATTCCCAGTGGGTCAGAAGTTTACATACACTCAATTAGTATTTGGTAGCATTGCCTTTAAATTGTTTAACTTGGGTCAAACGTTTCGGGTAGCCTTCAACAAGCTTCCCAAAAATAAGTTGGGTGAATTTTGGCCCATTCCTCCTGACAGAGCTGGTGTAACTGAGTCAGGTTTGTAGGCCTTCTTGCTCACACACGCTTTTTCCGTTTTGCCCACACATTTTCTATGGGATTGAGGTCAGGGCTTTGTGATGGCCACTCCTATACCTTGGCTTTGTTGTCCTTAAGCCCTTTTGCCACAACTTTGGAAGTATGCTTGGGGTCATTGTCCATTTGGAAGACCCATTTGCGACCAAGCTTTAACTTCCTGACTGATGTCTTGAGATGTTGCTTTAATATATCCTCATAATTTTCCTTCCTCATGAAGCCATCTATTTTTTTTTGCACCAGTCCCTCCTGCAGCAAAACACCCCCACCCCTTTTACAGTTGGGATGGTGTTTTTCGGCTTGCAAGCCTCCCCATTTTTCCTCCAACCTAACGCTGGTCATTATGGCCAAACAGTTCTATTTTTGTTTCATCAGACCAGAGGACATTTCTCCAAAAAGTACAATCTTTTTCCCCATGTGCAGTTGCAATCCGTAGTCTGGCTTTTTTATGGCAGTTTTGGAGCAGTGGCTTCTTCCTTGCTGAGCGGCCTTTCAGGTTATGTCGATATAGGACTCGTTTTACTGTGGCTATAGATACTTTTGTACCTGTTTCCTCCAGCATCTTCACAAAGTCCTTTGCTGTTGTTCTTGGGATTGATTTGCACTTTTCGCACCAAAGTACGTTCATCTCTAGGAGACAGAACACGTCTCCTTCCTAAGCGGTATGACGGCTGCGTCATCCCATGGTGTTTATACTTGCGTACTATTGTTTGTACAGATAAACGTGGTACCTTCAGGCATTTGGAAATTGCCCCCAAGGATGAACCAGACTTGTGGAGGTCTACAATTTTTTTTCTGATGTCTTGGCTGATTTCTTTTGATTTTCCCATGATGTCAAGCAAAGAGGCACTGAGTTGGAAGGTAGGCCTTGAAATACATCCACAGGTACACCTCCAATTGACTCAAATGATGTCAATTAGCCTATCAGAAGCTTCTAAATCCATGACATAATTTTCTGGAATTGTCCAAGCTGTTTAAAGGCACAGTCAATGTAGTGTATGTAAACTTCTGAGCCACTGAAATTGTGATACAGTGAATTATAAGTGAAATAATCTGTCTGCAAACAATTGTTGGAAAAATGATTTGTGTCTTACACAAAGTAGATGTCCTAACCGACTTGCCAAAACTATAGAAATTTGTGGAGTGGTTGAAAAACGAGTTTTAATGACATACTATCTGAAGTACACCTTTCCAGTTGTGTGCTTGATGACCAGTTATAGCTGATTACTACTGTGAAGGTGTACAGATTGTTGGGCATAACGCCAGGTTGTTGGTGTTTGACTGCCACAAGCCTATCTGGAGAGAAGTTGGCCCAGTGCCTTTTGATGACCTCATTCTCCCCATAAGAGGGTTGACAGCCCACCATAAGAGTGTTACATAAGGTTAATGCATGTACTGTGTGTGCAGCTGTGCGGCAACTGTGGAAAAAATAAGGACATTTAAATTCTGTACAGCTGTCCTATTAAACTTTTTTTTTTACAAGTTTGGTGTACATTGTGTCTTTTTTCTTGTTAGTACAGTAACATGTTAGTTATCAGGAAGCTATTTGTCTTTTTTAAAGGGATACAGTAACTTTAATACCAGTTTGTGATTTGTGAATTCACACATTGTCATTTGTATATGCATTACATTTCTAAGAGATCTTAATATGAACTGTGGCGAACGCAACATCTCTGGCCATGGCCTAAGTAAGTAAGCCTTGTCCGAGCCAGAACAGACAATAGGGCAGAAACCCATCTCCTGTGTCTGTAGCGTGAGGCAGCTTGATGTACAAGTACACCTATGGACAGAATGCTAGTCAATCAAAGGGCTAGACCATAAATCCATCTCCTTAATTCTGAGTGCAAAGCAGGGGCATCGGTCCCATTTTGTAAGTCTTTGGTATGACTCGACAGGGGATTGAACCCCTAAACTTACAATCTCAGGGCAGACACTGACAACAGTTGGCCAGTTATACTCTTATATGATATGGCAAAATGTTGATTTCCGCCTAAAGAGGCATACCCAAACATAATTATTTGTCATGGGATGGCCATAAACAATAACTGCTAATGTTGCATAGTTTTTTAAATGTCTGGAACTCACCTTTCTGGTAATGTTTAAAATAAATTGCTGTGGTGTACTCACTTTTGAGTACACAAGCGCAAGTACAAAGTACAAATGTGTTTTTTTTTTTTTAAAGTGGGATTTTCTCCTAACTGTCCACTGAGCAGTGCAGACTCCATTGAAATGTGTGCAGACTCTTTACAAGTGATTTAGTCCGTCTGTGGAAGTGGGCCACCTACTGGTAGAGTTTGTTCTTTGGATCTATTTAAAAGTTGGTTTGAAAAAGTACTGCATGGCATTACAACACCAACCAGTCAGGCCATAATTTCTTTGTAGATTTACCTTCATGGATGTATGTCTTTACTCATAACTGGTGCATGCATACATATTTGTATGGTTATGCCCAGACGTTGCAAGTCAATTGCTTTACCAACTGAGCCACGCAGGACCGCATGGGACAGGTAGGGAAATGGATGAACCTGGTTTAACCCCTGGACTGAGACTGGTGTCAACCAAGAACATTGGAAAAACTTATTTCATCATGTTTTTGCAAGCATCTTCCAGTACAACAAAAAAAGCATTTTAATTGACAAGTATAGTGCTAATTTAGGCTACATTTGGTACAAAGACATTCTTGTGCAAGGAAAAAAATGACTGTGTCAAATGAAAACAAGAGAATAACCCATGTTCACTCTAGTTTACACATCCTTCGCTTTCCATTGCGTGAACAAAGTCATCGATTTCCAAACATCTTTTCCTGACCGGACCCCGCTTATTGCACTCATCACTTGTGGGCCAGTATTCGATCCATGTCCGCTCACCCAATACATACTCGAATCTAGAAACAAAGACACAGCTCTTAGCAGGGTTTGCAGTCTAGTAGTGTGACGGAAATATAGTTACAGTTAATAAAATAGCTCATAGCTTTTACTTAAAGGAAGAAAGTAGTCTATGGGCCAGGAGAAACTGTAATCCATGGTTCAGTTTTCTTTAAACAGCCACTACAAACTTGAGCCACTGCTAGCATAAAAATCATGGAAAGTGATGGGGCAAATAAATGTTTTCTCCAAATCACCCGAAATCAATTAAAATCAACTCCATATTTGGCTTGATGTTACTTAAAGGTGATTTGGCCATTCAAAAATAACATGCTCACATCCCCCCCATCACTTCCATTGATTGTTAGCTTGCTAGCGGTGGCTAAAGTTAGTTTGTAATGGCTGTTTAACGAAATAACAACCGTTGATTACAGTTTTTCCTGGCCCGTAGACTGCTTTAAGGGTGAGGAACCATCTAACATCAAATAAATACTGAACTACTCCTTTAAAGCTGATACTGCATACCATTGTTTGTTTAATCTGATCTACACTTGAAAGGTTAATCAGGAATCTGAATCCGCGCGGTGGTTTCAATACAGCGCCCCCTGTTAGTCATCCAGAGTTAATACACATTGACTAGAACTCATAACCATTCAACAACAGTATGAGCCATCTGTTTTAGCAGACCGCACCACCAATCAGTCAGTGGTTGGGAAAAAATACAGGTTGACATGACCACCATTGTCATCTATTTCTTCTTAGGATGTAGCTACAAATATAAATGTATAATCCTCATAGTTTACATGTTTTTGTCAAATGCATAGATGTGTATGAAACGGTAAGCAAAAACATCGAATTTTTGTCCATATGGGGAAATGCACCTTACTACCTTCTGAATTTTGTGTAACGTCAGTAGTCTAGTCAAGGTAGCATCATGCTAAATATATTGGCACACTCCACTTTACAAGACCATTGCCAAATAAGGCAGGCTTTCACCTGCTTTTATAGTAAGACTTGAGGTGGTAGCCCCCAGCACATCTAGAAGGGAGTGTATTTCATACAGAACCCCTCCCTTGAGATGACGTAGAGGCACCTTCTCAAGATGCCTTTACATTATGATTTCAATGGTACCATTAGGGGCGAAAAGAGCTAGATTTACTACTAAAATACCAAACATATCACTTTTGCAACGAACGGTCAAAATGAAGACCAGAATAGACGCGTATCACTATAACTGAGCCTAAAACGTCTGGTTTTCGATTAAAAAACAAATATGTTCATGAAAGTTGCTTTTTGCAAAAATATGAGTCGTGGGCAAGATTTCCCTTCAAAACTCTTTTGAAACTAGCGAAATGAAATGATGAGACATTTCTTACCTGTGACCACTCTGGATTAGATCTGCAGTGTCTCCAATGAGCAGGTAGCTCTGGCCTTCTTTCAGATCCAGTGCCTTTCTACAGGAGGGGTGGGCCAGGAACAAGCGTTTTTCCCCTTCTAACACAATGTCAGTGCCTAAAGAGAAATTAAACATTAACGTTGATCTCATTTGTAAAGAACTTGGTTCTAAACTTTCTGTTAAAAGAGTGGCTTGCAAAACAAAAGCATTTACATTTGTGTGCAAAACCATATTGTGTTTCTAGGGAATATTTGGGTCGCTTCACAAATAGATGACCTTTTATATACTTCAGATATTATGTGTGTAAATGTTTATAAAACACTTGATTTACCAGTTGGATCACAAACATATATGCTCTAACTAAACCATGTTAACAACTCCAATAGCAGTCTGTTTTTATTCAAGTAACCCCAAGATTTTCACATGTTTTCACCATCATTGTAAAGCCCTATTTACTTTGTTGCTTTGGTAAAGTCATTTCTGAAGATGTTTACTTATTTCATGTGATTAGTGATTCATTAACATTTGTCCCTCAGTTTTTTCAAAAGAAACATTGAACATTTAATAGTCAAATCAAAATGTACAAGCAGGTGACCTGGCCATTTTCTGGTGTTTAATGATGGAAAACTGAGCACATGAAACATAACAAGTCAACCCAGGCAACATTGATAGGAAGGCTCTTAATTAAATTAAATAAATTCTTCTCTTAATTAAACCTCTTGAGATTGGGAAACAGGTTTTTATGAAGTTGATCACAATGTGAAAATTAGGTGAAAAATTCCAAATATATATTTTTGACAAATTACACTACCCAATAACAGGCATTCTATTTGTGGAATGACACATTTGTGTTGAAGTGAGAGGAGCATTTGAAAATGTTAACAAAATATCAACTGCCACTGTTGATACACATAGTCCTACTCCATATAATCCAGCAGGGAATGATTCTCGTTTAGGAACTCCGGACTAAACATTAAGGACTTATCCTACCTTCTTTGATAATCATTTGTATTTCCATGCGGTATGTGTCGGTGTAGGACTCCAGTGTTGCATTAACCATGGAGGCTTTGAAAACTGTGTAAAAAATACAGTCATATGAATAAGTTAACATATAATTTTGTTCAACTTAATAATACCTGTGTTGTGTCCAGTAGGGAGAAAACACAAATGGTCCATTGCAAAGCACTTTGCATCGCTGTGTCATACTACTGAACACAATTGTCTGCCTCAAAAGACTTGAGACTTACCATAATCCATTCCAGCTTCGCAGGCTTTGTCCAACAATTTTACTTCACTCACGTCAAGTTTCTTCTGGTAGCTACATTTCTCTATGAAACAAAGGTCATGTATATGAACGTTTCAAAGTAACCAGACAATCTATATAGTGAGGACAGTATTACTTTGGCATTCAGTATATTAACATTAGGCTGAAATTCAGAACATGTTTTGTGCGAACATTCCACTCCTTGTACTCCGTGTCATTGTTTGGCATGAGAAGGAGTGGCAAGGAGTGGAAAGATGACAGAAACAGACTGGTACCCAGGCAACATTAACATATTATTGTACAGGCAAAATGATCATTCGAAGTGAAAATGGAACACGACATTTAGGTTTTTCCTGAACATTGAATGGATGATGGAGGGATTGTTGACAATGGTAAAAGGATCAGAGTAGGGTAAGCTGATCCTATAACTGCAACTACTTTTTGCCAGCAATTTGGCCACCGAGGCATGGTACCTTCAGCACAACGGCACACATCATCTTGACAAAGCCGGTTCAGGCTTCCATCCTTCTTCATTGGGTGGTAGAACTTCACACAGCGGTTCTCTAAAATGACAAAAGTCCCTATTCAAAACAATTTCTTCTGTGTGTGGGCATTTCTAGTGAATGCATTGTAGACTATGAGGTACATGTGAGTATGTGTGCTTATATCAGACCTGGGTTCAAAAAGTATTTGTTTTCTTTCAAATACTTTGAGTGTTTGATTGAGCCTACCTGGAATGCCAGATGGGCAGGGTTTAGACTTTTGGGAATATTCCATTGGTTCCATTCCACCAGACAAGCTGAATCAAGCACAGGTTAAGTATTTTAAAGAAAGGTACATTCTATTTAAACCAGGTCTGGTTCATATCACCTCTCAAATAAAGCATACCTTGAGCATAGTATTCATAAACGGTGACCCCGGCAGGTTGAAGCAGACCTACATCTTGTATCTTGTGCATTCTGAACGCCACTTTGTCTGCTAGTTTAGAAGATACCTTAATGGATACCGGAGATATAGTGAAAGTTGGATAATCCAATGAAGTTACGTCATTGTATACATGTCACTGAGCAGAAGAAAGTCATTTCGATACCAGTGTGGCATGCAGTCACAAACAGATACCTGGTTAAGATAGATGATGAGGGAGCCCCTCTCAGACAACTTGTTGTCAAGTTCAAACTTCTGAATGTACCTTTCCCTCCCGGTTGACAACTGCAAGCAGAAACACAAGAGTGAACTTTGAACCATTCATGTTTATTGTATTATCCACAAAAAAAACTGAAATGGGGAAAAACTGTGTTTGGCAATGCTGTGCTAAGAAGTGTTCATCCAGCCTGAGTGATTAAGGGTATTGCCATAACTACACCAGAGCTGCATTAAGCGTTTGTAATGGGTTGAACAATTTGACACTGGAGCTGTAGCTGTAGTTATACCATCAATCCAATAGATGGCGCCGTTACTCTGTAGCGCAGTGGTCACCAACCTTTGAGTTAAGATCGCTTTCTGAGTCAAAATGCATCCCGAGATCTACCGCTCTGATTTTTTATTAACATGACTTAAAAAATGTAAGCCTACGCAACATTAACAAATTAAAAGCAGTACTGTAGAAATTAGGTTTGTGCAGTAAGCTATAAACCCAATATATTATCACCGCATACTGGCTTTGCTTGAATTTACCTGCCAATGCATTGTTGTTCCGGACATTTTTTTAAATTATATTTCTAAATTTGAGGTAGGCTATACGATCACACAGGTAATAGATCCATTGGTGTATTACTTGTGAGGCAAAGCTGAGTGAGCATACATTTATATAATTCGCTTTTTATTTTACTGGGCTGATGGTGCCTGCATCTGAGTGTCAGTCTCAGCAGAGGAAGAGAGCAGCAGACTGAGGGTCGGTCTCAGCAGAGGAAGAGAGCAGCAGACTGAGGGTCGGTCTCAGCGAAGGGAGAGAGCAGCAGACTGAGGGTCGGTCTCAGCGAAGGGAGAGAGCAGCAGACTGAGGGTCGGTCTCAGCGAAGGGAGAGAGCAGCAGACTGAGGGTCGGTCTCAGCGAAGGGAGAGAGCAGCAGACTGAGGGTCGGTCTCAGCGAAGGGAGAGAGCAGCAGACTGAGGGTCGGTCTCAGCGAAGGGAGAGAGCAGCAGACTGAGGGTCGGTCTCAGCGAAGGGAGAGAGCAGCAGACTGAGGGTCGGTCTCAGCGAAGGGAGAGAGCAGCAGACTGAGGGTCAGTCTCAGCGAAGGGAGAGAGCAGCAGACTGAGGGTCAGTCTCAGCGAAGGGAGAGAGCAGCAGACAGGGTCAGTCTCAGCGAAGGGAGAGAGCTCAGACTGAGCGTCGGTCTCTCAACATCCCTCCGCTCTCCCTTTCCTCCACTGACACTGACCAATAAGGGACACCGTCTTCCAGCTGATGGCAAAACTCGAGTCGCACCGCATTAATCCTGCCTCATGCACAAATTCATGTTGTTACTCATATAAACAGAGAAAGTGAAATATTCCTTGATATTAAAAAATACCCAAGCCGCTAATAATAACAACGTCAGCCTATAGATACACTTTCGTAATCATTCATTACTGCTGCACTGCTTGTTGTAGCGCTGAGTGGAAATAGGAAGAACGTGCATTTAATGGCTTATAAGAGTGTTGAATACAAAGTGTTGACAGTGCTGAACTTAAACATGAACTCACTGATAAAAACAGCATCTCTTTGCTGTATTCGTTGACAGTTTCTCTCTAGTCATGGTTTTAAACGTTTTGAAATCTCACAGTATCAATTTTGCCGTAGCTTTCTTTTATGCCTGCTACATTATTGCAGACTCGGTCATCTGAGCAATCTGATTGGCCAGCAGCAGCATAGTGCACTTGATTTCCTCCCCAGGCCACATGACATGGCAACAGTTTGCCTACCCGGCGCGCAGTGCAGCTGAAATGGCTGCATCTACCACCAACAGCCCGAGATTAATAAAAAAAATAGGAACACAAGGCTTTATCGTTGTTGTTTTTTTTTACATAAATGTTCGGTGATCGACCGGTTGGTGACCACTGCTGTAGCGGTAGTAGGGATGGAAGAGGCTTTGGCCAGACACGAGATTCTTCAGAATAAAGAATGCGACAGAACTCTGAACACAGTAACTTTTGTGTCCGGTTATCGACTACTACAGGTATGTAAAAGCATGTATATAAAAATAACATGTTAAAATATCCTCAGTAACAATTCTGTCAAAGGTGTAATCACATTTGTAAAGGCCCAGTGCAATCAAAATCCAGTTTCCTGTGTTTTGTAACAGCTGAAACTAACACTGTAAATGTGTGAAACAAATTGATAATCAGGAGGTTTTGCATGGGTGGAGTTTTGGCTTGCCTGGTGCCATCACCAGGTGTATAAGTTAATAGACCAATAGTAAAGAGAGTTCCAAACCACTGCCAATAACAGCTAGTTTTCAGGTTACATCCTATTAGGCCCCTCCAATTAGGCCGCTCGCCCAGACCACTCCCAGACAGTCCTAGCAAAATGATTGCTTGGGAGATGATTTTTTGCTAAAATGCAAAAAATAATAATTGTATTTTTGACCATTTTAATGGAAAACTATAAGAGTAAGCACTTAACTGCTACAAAGGGACTTTAGTGCAGGCGGTATGGTTGTCTGCTACAAAGGGACTTTAGTGCAGGCGGTATGGTTGTCTGCTACAAAGGGACTTTAGTGCAGGCGGTATGGTTGTCTGCTACAAAGGGACTTTAGTGCAGGCGGTATGGTTGTCTGCTACAAAGGGACTTTAGTGCAGGCGGTATGGTTGTCTGCTACAAAGGGACTTTAGTGCAGACACTATGGTTGCAGAAGACTATAGACACCATTTAATGGTTTATATAATCTGGTGAATGTAAAGTTTAACAGTTTTATGCATTTTGGCCATATTCTGCCACACTCAGTTGTTTCTATCTGTATCAGAGGATGCTGGTGGGAGGAGCTATAGGAGGAGCAAAGTCAAACGTGGTTTCCATATGTTTGATGTGTTTTACTCAGTTCCATGTATTCCATTCTAGCCATTACAATGAGCCCATACTCCTATAGCTCCTCCCAGCAGCCTCCTCTCATATAGCTCCTCTCATCTGTATGTATAGCTCATGTTTATATTGTGTGAAATGGAAATACGTAGAACATTCAAAAAAGTTTCAGTTCAAGGTTAAGTTTAAGCATCAGCCAATTAAAATTGTTTATATAGTTTCACGTGATAGAACGCTACATTGTAGCTGGTCCCATCAGATAACCTGGCACACGTTAGCCCTATGCTAACCTCACCAGTGTGAGCGAATCGTCCAGTTAAAAATTGGTTCTGGAGAAACAGCCTCGACTCCAGGCATTCTAGGAGATCTGCAAGAAGCACAGTCAACACAAGAGGTCGACCCGATTTAATCGGCATGGCCGATTTTAATTAGCACCGATTTCAAGTTTTAATAACAATCGGTAATCAGCATTTTTGGATGCTGATTATGGCCGATTACATTGCAATCCACGAGGAGACTGCGTGGCAGGCTGACAACCTGTTACATGAGTGCAGCAAGGAGCCAAGGTAAGTTGCTAGCTAGCATTAAACTTATCTTATAAAAAAACAATCAGTTTTAACATAATCACTAGTTAACTACACATGGTTGATGATATTACTTGGTTAACTAGCTTGTCCTGCGTTGAATATAATCAATGCGGTGCCTGTTAATTCATCATCGAATCACAGCCTACTTCGCCAAACGGGTGATGATTTAACAAATGCGCATTCGCGAAAAAAGCACAATCGTTGCACCAATGTGCCTAACCATAAACATCAATGCCTTTCTTAAAATCAATACACAAGTATATTTTTTTTAACCTGCATATTTAGTTAAAAGAAATTAATGTTAGCAGGCAATATTAACTAGTGAAATTGTGTCACTTCTCTTGCGTTCAGTGCAAGCAGAGTCGGGGTATATGCAGCAGTTTGGGCCGCCTGTCTTGTTGCGAACTGTGTGAAGACCATTTCTTCCTAACAAAGACCGTAATTAATTTGCCAGAATTTTACATAATTATGACATAACATTGAAGGTTGTGCAATGTAACAGCAATATTTAGACTTAGGGATGCCACCTGTTAGATAAAATACGGAACGGTTCCGTATTTCACTGAAAGAATAAACGTTTTGTTTTCGAAATGAGTTTCCGGATTTGACCATATTAATGACCTAAGGCTTGTATTTCTGTGTGTTTATTATAATTAAGTCTATGATTTGATAGAGCAGTCTGACTGGGCGGTGGTAGGCAGCAGCAGGCTCGTAAGAATTCATTCAAACAGCACTTTCCTGCGTTTGTCAGCAGCTCTTCGCAATGCTTGAAGCACAGCGCTGTTTATGACTTCAAGCCTATCGACTCCCGAGATTAGGCTGGCGATACTATAGTGCCTGTAAGAACATCCAACAGTCAAAGGTACATGAAATACAAATGGTATAGAGAGAAATAGTCCTTTAATTCCTATAATAACTACAACCTAAAACTTATTAACTGGGAATATTGAAGACTCATGTTAAAAGGAACCACCAGCTTCCATATGTTCTCATGTTCTGAGCAAGGAACTTAAACGTTAGCTTTTTTACATGGCACATATTGCACTTTTACTTTCTTCTCCAACACTTTGTTTTTGCATTATTTAAACCAAATTTAACATGTTTCATTATTTATTTGAGACTAAATTTATTTTATTTATGTATTATATTAAGTTAAAATAAAAGTGTTCATTCAGTATTGTTGTAATTATCATTATTACAAATATATGAATCAAAATCGTCCGATTAATCGGGCTTTTTTTGGTCCTCCAATAATCGATATCAGTATCGCCGTTGAAAAATCATAATCGGTCGACCTCTAGTCAATACTACTGACCCAGTACATGGCAATGCGTTTTCTGGATCCAGGCCAGGGCAACAGTACTTCTAGGTCTCAGAAAGGCAGTAGCGATGCACCATAAGCCATCTGCTATATCAACATTTTCTGGATCCAGGCCAGGGCAACAGTACTTCTAGGTCTCAAAAAGGCAGTAGCGATGCACCATAAGCCATCTGCTATATCAACATTGATCACTCACCTGTTTCAGATCCTCAAAGTCAACTTCAAAGCCAGTCAGCAAGCCGATGTCTAAAATTGCCATGGTGGCATTTCTGTCAGAGTTAAACCTTAGGAGAGAATGGGAGTGTCCATAAGCAAGACTTGATTTTAACTGATTTAATTTTTGCAAGTATTTTCTATTCCTCACTAGATAAGAATCATATATAACAATATTGGCCTATGGCAAGGTATGATGGTGATTACAGTATACCCCGAGTAATCAGGCTTTTCTTTTACTTACAACACGTCAATGTAGAGCTTATATGTCTCTGTAGCTTCTTTGAGTGAAACTTAAAAAACAAGAAATGTCATTTTGAAGGTAGATTTAGCAATATGACATCATCATACACAGTGGGGCAACTTCAGTCTTGCAGATATCAACAACCACAGAACGTAAATCTGCCACTATTAGCTTCTACCCATTTCAATTAAATAAAACAAAAACAAACAAAACTTGAATTATCACTGTTGAGTGGAAACAAGTTCAAATACAATAGCCATGACAAGTAGCCTACCTGTAGCCTGTTTTATTAGTTCCACATTAAGCACAAAGTTTTTGCAGTCTTGGTTCTTATCCTCGGGCATGGCATAGTATAAGGTTGTAACCTTGACACGGATAGGCAAGGAGAGGGTTGGTGTTACTTGGTTAGCCTGAGGTACTCATTTTATTTGAATGTTATCAAATATTGTCTTCACACTAATTAGACTAATTTAAATCCAGTGCATTGTGTGTGCACTATTGTGTGGAAAGAAAACGGGGTACTGTTGACTTGAGCAAAGCCTGGGTACCTGAGGCTAGATTTGGGGGTAAGGAAGGATGGGCAGAGGGATAGCCCCCGCCCCCATTAAATGTTGGGTCATTGCCCATTTGTCGGCAGACTAAATGCCAGTTTCTCTCCTGGAATTAAGGCATTGTAAGAAAAAGTGGCATGCTTCTTACCAATAATTGCCCCTGACCAGCTCCTTTGGCTGTTACTGTGAAGTTCTCCCGCAGCTTGACCTATACAGAATAATAACTTTAATTTAAGATCCGCCTAACAGACAACATAGCATACATCCCTACCCAAACGGTTGTAGTCCTTCTTCCATCTCGCTGTGATCAACTATTGTCTAATTTTGCTTCCTCTAACACACATTTCTCCTTCCCCCTCTGTGATGCAGGTTGCCTTGCTCCTTTCCTCTGGTAACCATTTTCACACCCGCAACATTTTGACCGAGAGGGGTGATTTCAGGTGACCCAATAGTTTGACTAGATTGTGTTGTTCTGCGCTCATTGACAATAGGTCTGCCCTTCTAACGTGTTATAAAGGGGCTTATGTGTGCATACGTCCTTACCTTGTCGGTGCGTGTGAGTAAGGCGTTACCCTTGTTAAATGACCACTTGATGACTTGAGATCTCCCTGCGATATCAATGTCCACATTCAGATCAATGTCTTTTACTTTTCCTGCTTTCGTCATGTATTCTGCCACAGCCTGGAACACCATGATAGTGGCCTATTTTGGAAGAAACAGAAGCAGGGCGTAAGGAAGTATACAAAGTTTCATATGTGGCTCTTGAGTTTTGAGTGTTGTATTTGCTGTATCCTAAATGCAGCTTTCTCCAACACACATCATATTTCCAATATTGTGTTATAATATTGTATGACCTCGAAGCAGCCTGTTTCAAATTATATGATATTGACATTAGCCCTACTTAGCCAAGGTTAGTTAGCCAGCTTGTTTGCCCTGGTTGGATGTTTGATGTTACTTCTTACATGGGTCGGTCTGGCTGTACCTGAGTGTATGAGTAATCTCCACCTTTAAACCCCTGCCTGTTGAGCCATCTGACGATGGGACCAGCCTCCTCAAAGGCACCGGCCTTCACCAGGGCCAACAGGGCATAAGCTGTGGCCTCCAATGTGAGAAGGCCTTTGATGTCTTTGTTTTTGCCTAAAACAAGCCAGTGGGTCCGGTCTGTGGGGGGGAAACACACAAACATTCACACTGGAATAAATATCTGTCATTTTAATGGACAATCTTCTGCATTTTCCCAACAGAAATGTTCTGTATAACCGCTTACAGGTCATTTACATATTTAACCAAATGCGTTTTGCCTGTTGGGTATTAGGCAGCATCTACTACAGAGACATCTGCCATGTGCCAACCTTTGTTTTCGGGAAAAGTTTTGCCTTCAAAATTTAACAGCTCTGTGGTAAATCATTTAGGGTATACATTTTATGACAGCTACTGGACAATATCGTTAATTATATTTTAGCATAACATCTCCATCGTTGATGGCAGATTAGCTGCCTGATGATGTGCTGTAGCTAGCAAATTTTTTAAATGTTATTTTTATTTCACCTTTATTTAACCAGGTAGGCAAGTTGAGAACAAGTTCTCATTCACAACTGTGACCTGGCCAAGATAAAGAAAAGCAGTGTGACACAGACAACAACACAGAGTTACACATGGGGTAAACAAACAAGCCAATCACACAATAAACAAGTCAGTGATACAGTAGAAAAAAGAAAGTCTATATACAGTGTGTGCAAATGGCGTGAGGAGGTAGGCAATAAATAGGCCATAGGAGCAAATAATTACAATTTAGCAGATTAACACTGGAGTGATACATGAGCAGATGTGCATGTGGAGATACTGGTGTGCAAAAGAGCAGAAAGGTAAATAAAATAAAAACAGTATGGGGATGAGATAGGTAGATTGGGTGGGCAATGTACAGATGGGCTATATACAGCTGCAGCGATCGGTTAGCTGCTCAGATAGCTGATGTTTAAAGTTGGTGAGGGAAATAAAAGTCTCCAACTTCAGCGATTTTTGTAATTCGTTCCAGTCACTGGCAGCAGAGAACTGGAATGACCAGTGAACTGAGATAAGGTGGAGCTTTACCAAGCATAGTCTTATAGATGACCTGGAGCCAGTGGGTCTGGCGATGAATATGTAGCGAGGGCCAGCCGACTAGAGCATACAGGTCGCAGTGGTGGGTGGTAAAAGGTGATTTGGTAACAAAACGGATGGCACTGTGATAGACTGCATCCAGTTTGCTGAGCAGAGTATTGGAAGCTATTTTGTAGATGACATCGCCGAAGTCGAGGATCGGTAGGATAGTCAGTTTTACTAGGGTAAGTTTGGCGGCGTGAGTGAAGGAGGCTTTGTTGCGAAATAGAAAGCCGATTCTAGATTTGATTTTGGATTGGAGATGTTTAATATGAGTCTGGAAGGAGAGTTTACAGTCTAGCCAGACACCTAGGTATTTGTAGTGGTCCACATATTCTAGGTCAGAACCGTCCAGGGTGGTGATGCTAGTCGGGCGGGCGGGTGCGGGCAGCGAACGGTTGAAAAGCATGCATTTGGTTTTACTAGTGTTTAAGAGCAGTTGGAGGCCACGGAAGGAGTGTTGTATGGCATTGAAGCTCGTTTGGAGGTTAGTTAGCACAGTGTCCAAGGAAGGGCCAGAAGTATACAGAATGGCGTTGTCTGCGTAGAGGTGGATCAGGGAATCGCCCGCAGCAAGAGCGACATCATTGATATATACAGAGAAACGAGTCGGCCCGAGAATTGAACCCTGTGGTACCCCCATAGAGACTGCCAGAGGTCCGGACAACATGCCCTCCGATTTGACACACTGAACTCTGTCTGCAAAGTAGTTGGTGAACCAGGCGAGGCAGTTGTTAGAAAAACCAAGGCTATTGAGTCTGCCGATAAGAATACAGTGATTGACAAGAGTCGAAAGCCTTGGCCAGGTCGATGAAGACGGCTGCACAGTACTGTCTTTTATCGATGGCGGTTATGATATCATTTAGTACCTTGAGCGTGGCTGAGGTCCACCCGTGACCGGCTCGGAAACCGAATTGCACAGCGGAGAAGGGACGGTGGGATTCGAAATGGTCAGTGATCTGTTTATTAACTTGGCTTTCGAAGACTTTAGATAGGCAAGGCAGGATGGAAATAGGTCTGTAACAGTTTGGGTCTAGGGTGTCACCCCCTTTGAAGAGGGGGATGACCGCGGCAGCTTTCCAATCTTTAGGGATCTCGGACGATACAAAAGAGAGGTTGAACAGACTGGTAATAGGGGTTGCAACAATGGCAGCGGATAGTTTTAGAAAGATAGGGTCCAGATTGTCTAACCCAGCTGATTTGTACGGGTCCAGGTTTTGCAGCTCTTTCAGAACATCTGCTATCTGGATTTGGGTGAAGGAGAAGCTGGGGAGGCTTGGGCGAACAGCTGCGGGGGGGCGGAGCTGTTGGCTGGGGTTGGAGTAGCCAGGAGGAAGGCATGGCCAGCCGTTTAGAAATGCTTATTGAAATTTTCGATTATCATGGATTTATCGGTGGTGACCGTGTTACCTAGCCTCAGTGCAGTGGGCAGCTGGGAGGAGGTGCTCTTGTTCTCCATGGACTTTACAGTGTCCCAAAACTTTTTGGAGTTAGAGCTACAGGATGCAAATTTCTGCTTGAAAATGCTAGCCTTTGCTTTCCTGACTGACTGCGTGTATTGGTTCCTGACTTCCCTGAACAGTTGCATATCACGGGGACTATTCGATGCTATTGCAGTCCGCCACAGGATGTTTTTGTGCTGGTCAAGGGCAGTCAGGTCTGGAGTGAACCAAGGGCTATATCTGTTCTTAGTTCTGCATTTTTTTGAGCGGGGCATGCATATCTAAGATGGTGAGGAAATTACTTTTAAAGAATGACCAGGCATCCTCGACTGACGGGATGAGGTCAATATCCTTCCAGGATACCCGGGCCAGGTCGATTAGAAAGGCCTGCTCGCAGAAGTGTTTTAGGGAGCGTTTGACAGTGATGATGGGTAGTCATTTGACCGCGGACCCATAGCGGATACAGGCAATGAGGCAGTGATCGCTGAGATCCTGATTGAAAACAGCGGAGGTGTATTTGAAGGGCAAGTTGGTCAGGATAATGTCTATGAGGGTGCCCATGTTTACGGATTTGGGGTTGTACCTGGTGGGTTCCTTGATGATTTGTGTGAGATTGAGGGCATCTAGCTTAAATTGCAGGACTGCCGGGGTGTTAAGCATATCCCAGTTTAGGTCACCTAACAGAACGAACTCTGAGGCTAGATGGAGGGCGATCAATTCACAAATGGTGTCCAGGGCACAGCTGGGAGCGGAGGGGGGTCGATAGCAGGCGGCAACAGTGAGAGACTTATTTCTTGAGAGATTAATTTTTAAAATTAGAAGTTCGAACTGTTTGGGCACAGACCTGGAAAGTATGACAGAACTCTGCAAGCTATCTCTGCAGTAGATTGCAACTCCTCCCCCTTTGGCAGTTCTATCTTGACGAAAAATGTTGTAGTTGGGTATGGAAATCTCCGAATTTTTGGTGGCCTTCCTAAGCCAGGATTCAGACATGGCAAGGATCAGGGTTGGCGGAGTGTGCTAAAGCAGTGAGTAAAACAAACTTAGGGAGGAGGCTTCTGATGATGACATGCATGAAACCAAGGCTTTTTCGATCACAGAAGTCAACAAATGAAGGTGCCTGGGGACATGCAGGGCCTGGGTTTACCTCCACATCACCCGAGGAACAGGATGAGGGTACGGCTAAAGGCTAACAAAACTGGTCGCCTAGTGCATTGGGGACAAAGAATAAAAGGAGTGGATTTCTGGGCGTGGTAGAATAGATTCAGGGCATAATGTGCAGACAGGGGTATGGTGGGGTGCGGGTACAGCGGGGTGCGGGTACAGCGGAGGTAAGCCCAGGTACTGAGTGATGATAAGAGAGGTTGTATCTCTGGACATGCTGGTTATAATGGGTGAGGTCACCACATGTGTGGGAGGTGGGACAAAGGAGGTAACAGAGGTATGATGAGTGGAACTAGGGGCTCCATTGTTAACTTAAACAATAACTAACCTAAGCAACAGTATACAAGGCATATTGACATTTGAGAGAGACATACAGCGAGGCATAAAGTAATCACAGGTGTTGATTGGGAGAGCTAGCTAGACAACAACGGGTGAGACAACAGCTGATCAGCTAAAACAACAACAACAGGTAAAATGGCGATGACTGGACAGAGAGGGTCGGTTAACTACACACACAGCCTGAGTTCGCGGCTGGGGCCGACAGATAAAGAAATATTAAACAGAATGGAGTACCGTGATTAATGGACAGTCCAGCAGGCATCAGCTATGTAGCCAAGTGATCATAGGGTCCAGGGGGCAGCGGTTGATGGAACAGGGAGGCCGCGGAGTAGTCGCTACTACGCTAGCACGCGTGCGACACGGCGTTTAAAGTTAGTAGCCCGGGGCTAGTAGAAGCGTTTGCTCTGACGTCCGACGGAGGCCGGTTGGAGGCACAGCGGATGGAGTATTCGTCGGCAGACCAGTCGTGGTGGTGCGGCGGGGCGCCGTGTCGACAAAGGATCCAAGCCAGATGGCGAAAGAGGTATTGTAGATGTAGTAATTTAGTTTGCTAGCCGGGGGATGCGCCTGGCTCACGGCTACCCGGTGCTAGCTTCAGGGAATGGGCCATTAGCCACTATAGCCACTCGGTAGCAGCGGTGATCCGGTGCCAAGGTCCAGAGCTTACGGCAAGGGTCCGGTGGAGTAGTGGGTTCAAGCCGTGTTTGGCTGGGGTTGGGGTGAACAACTGAGTAGGCCGGGAGGTGGGCCTCAGGGATAGCTTCGGTACTGGTTAACTCGTGGGTGCTAGCTAGCTGTGAAGATCAGGAGTAATGGTCCAGGGATTACGGCAGGAATCCGGCATTGTAGTGGAGAGACAGTCCGATACTGGTAGGCTGGCGAGTATTATCCAAGCTAAAAAAGGGCTGGTATCTGTGCAGAAGGTAAAGGCCGCTAGCAGTGGCTAACAATGACTAAATAGCTTGTAGCTAAATTAGCTGGTTAGCTTCTGATGGCTAGGTGGCTCTTGCTATAAGGTCTAAAAATTAAAAATAATAGCGGTTCTGTATCACATTGGGTGAGGCAGGTTACCGGAAGGTATAATTGAGTTAAAATGGAAAGAGATTGAAAATAAAAATCGAAATATATACAAAAAAGGACGAAAAATACAAAAGTACATGAGAGGACGAACAAAACACATCTGCACTGCTACGCCATCTTGGGAACTGATGTTAGTTCAATACAAAGTTGTGCATTGAAATTAAAATGTAGAACACATCTAGCTAAACTTTTTTTTTTAACGATAGCTGCTGGAAAGTAATTTCGTGGCATACAACCTAGCTCTGTAATATAATTGTGTTATTGCCTGGATGGTTAGCTGCTGTGTATGTGGCTAACGTTAGGTAGCTAACTAGCTAGGCTAGCTAACTTTAGTTAATTCAGTTTTGACACGTTCTTGAAATGATCAGAGTTGAGCACCTCCATCATGAACAATTTGAATGACTTAGCTGTATAAGTTAACTATACGATAGATCTGCTGGATATCATACATTTGTTGCTGCTGGTGTGTTAGCTAAGTTAACTACTAACATTACAATAATATTAATGTTGGGTAACGTTAGCTAGCTGGCTACAGCCAGGGTCGAACGGTAAACGCTGTCACTTGGCACTGAATTAACATTGGGCTAGCTATTTTAGCAAATTTAGCTTAACGTTCTGGTCTAGGTTTCTCAAAAGTATAAGATCATCTTAATTCCATTCAAACTAAATAGACGAAAGATTAACGTTATGCTTTTGGGAAACCCAGCCCTGGCTATAATGCATCTCAAAGCCCTGCGTAGTAATGAGTGAATTAATAAACTCCCATATGAGAACATTTTGTATTTGCTAGCTATCTAACATGGTGAAAAGATGCCGTCCTGCCAGCTAAATTAGGATACTGAACAAACATATAAATGCAATAATTTTCAAGATTTTTACTGAGTTACAGTTCATTTGAGGAAATCAGTGAATTTAAATAAATTAGGATCTCATCACAGTATTTCTGTGCATTCAAATTGCCATCGATAAAATGCTATTCTGTTTTTTGCCCGTAGCTTATACCTGCCCATACCATAACCCCACTGCCATCATGGGGCACTCTGTTCACAATGTTGACATCAGCAACCTGCTCACCCACACGACGCCATACAAATGGTCTGCGGTCATCTCTAAAATGACATTGGAGGCAGTTTATGGTAGAGAAATAAACATTCAATTATCTGGAAACCACTCTGGTGGACATTCCTGCAGTCAGCATGCCAGTTGCACGCTCCCTTAAAACTTGAGACATCTGTGACATTGTGTTGTGTGACAAAAGTGCACATTTTAGAGGGGCCTTTTATTGTCCCCAGCACAAGGGGCACATGTGTAATGATCATGCTGTTTAATCAGCTTCTTGATATGTCACACCTGTCAGGTGGATGGATTATCTTGGCAAAGAAGAAATGCTCACTAACAGGGGTGTAAACAAAATTGAGCACCAAATTTGAGAGAAATAAGCTTTTTGTGCGTATGGAAGTTTTCAGTTTTCCATGTGGTTATTCAAATTTTGGAAGGTCTTCATTCAATTCCTACACTGTTCACATGTCTAGAGTTTACCCTGACAGAAGGGCACAGCAACTTTAAACTGAAATGTGTGTACAGTTGAAATGTTCATGGCATTTCTGCAGCAGAGAATTTGTACATTTGAAAGGGCTTGTAATCTCACTTGAGTTCCCACATACAAGAAGGTCTGAACATAACCTGTCCCTTTGAAGGATGTTCAAAGACTTTTAATGTAAAGTCATCCTTCCTCACAGCAAGAACTGGCAAATCTGGTGCAGTCCATGAGGAGGAGATGCACTGCAGTACTTAATGCAGCTGGTGGCCACACCAGATACTGACTGTTACTTTTGATTTTGACCCCCCCCCCCCCCCCCCTTTGTTCAGGGACACATTATTCAATTTCTGTTAGTAACATGTCTGTGGAACTGGTTCAGGTTATGTCTCAGTTGTTGAATCTTGTTATGTTATACACATCATCATCTGCACATCTATCACTCCAGTGTTAATGCTAAATTGTAATTATTTCGCCACTATGGCCTATTTGTTGCCTTACCTTCCTAATCTTACTACATTTGCACACACTGTATATAGATTTTTCTATTGTGTTATTGACTGTACGTTTGCTTATCCCATGTGTAACTCTGCGTTGTTGTTTTTGTTGCACTGCTTTGCTTTATCCTGGCAAGGTCGCAGTTGTAAATGGGCACTTGTTCTCAACTGGCCTACCTACATTGGAACGGGATACGATTTCTTTTCCCAGCTATTTAAAGTAGAACACTGACCATAGTTTACTTTTTACTCCCATTCACTCCAATTTATTAGTATTCACGCCCCTCACTGGTACAGGAAGGATGAGGTCGCCAACTACAATGCCCTCTATAATTATTGGGAAAGTGAATCATTTTTTCTTGTTTTGGCGCTATACTCCAAAGGTTTGGATTTGAAATTATACAATGACTATGGAGGTCAGCTTTAATGTGAGGGTATTTTCATCCATATCGGGTGAACTTTTTTTTTTACATAGTCCCCCCCATTTTAGGGGACCAAAAGTATTGGGACAAATTCACTTGTGTATTAAAGTACTAAAAAGTTAAGTATTTGGACCCATATTCATAACATAATGCAAAGTGTATTTAATGTGAAAACCGTGATAATTTCTATCATAATCTAAACCGACCACAAAGAGCACTAATTGCTCATTATTATGAATTTGGAAAGACTTTCATAACTTTTTCTCTCTTTATAGACAATATAGACAACAACAATTTGTACTTTACACAATGCTATTGTACATTAACTGTTTATAGTATTGCATTTATTTGTTGTATTGAGGAATGTATTGTTTCTTCTTTTGCAAAAAAAATACTTCTGAATGATAATTAAACAATTTATTTAAAATAATAGTTTCTGTTAATTTACGTACATTTGCAACTTTTCAACATACAGTATTTACCATAGATTTACAGAGGGAGATTAAAAATAACTTTGTATATACATGGAGGGGGGAGCACTATTTTAACAACATATCCATATAAAAACAGAAAATGTATTGGCAAAAAATGATTGATACAATTTCCATTATTTTACAGACAGTTCCTTCAAAGAAAATACTGTATAAACACAGTGTCCTAATAGACAGAGCTGATATTTGGTTAAATGTTGTTTGTTTTTTTGGCACACAATAATCACTCAACGCTTGCTCCTATGGGCCGCGCCAAAAGAGATCCTTTTTCTGGATCTCCAGTAGTTTCCACAACTAAGTCAAACGTCTTCCACAGATCTGACTTCCCCTTTCCCTCCTGAGCAACCAGTAAACATTCGCCCATGTCAAGTTCCTTTTTCACGCCCTCCACATCCATTTTGCTGTCACGTGTTACTGTGTTCGGAGTTTGTTATAACCAATTTATTGATGTGAATATGATAAGCTTCAGGTCAGGCCCTATTGTTCACATGCATGCAATGCTTACATGTTTCACGAAAGCGAGCAAGGGTTGAGGAAATAGGGAATGTTTTTCCTAAACAAATTAGGGATTTTGATAACATGAGTAAGAAACTAAATGGCTGAAATGATGTTGCAGCTTCAGCACGGACAGCATAATAAACACTTGCTGTGCTGTGGTGCCTTTTCACTGCAGTAGGGAGGAGAGCGAGACAACGTGCGCCAGTCACACAGGCACTCGCTGTCATTTTTTTTTAACCCAGTGTGACCATCGGGCTCTTTCTTGTGACTTAATTATTTAATCAAACAATGTGCTTAAAGCATCAGACAATCTCAGTGCATATGTAGTTGATTTTATTCAAACACATAGGGTGTGTCTGTCTTATGTATGGAAAAAGTTATTTAAACATTTAGACCAATCGATTGGTCGAAAGAACAGGATGACTCTCGGTTGACAAAGATTTGTTTTAGACGGGGACTGCCCTACATTCTTTATTGATAACAAAAGAAATGTACAAAAACACCTCTGCTACATTGGCAAAATTAACCTTTTTGACGCAAAGAGCACCGGGCTATATTAGTCAGCAATTGAGTTTCATGAAACTGTTCATCATAGGGTTCAATTGCTCCATATTTCCAACTATACTGGCATGAAGGAGGATTTGGCCTGTTACCTGTAGATGAGTATTTGAACAGGATATCCTTGTTGAGCTTGCCCTCGTTAGCCAGGGCATATGAGGTCATGGCCACTGAATAGGGGTTGGTCAGGTATTGATTCCGAGATTCCAGGTATTGCTTAGCCTTTTTCATGCTGTCTGGTAGCTCCTGGAGAGAGAGAGAGAAAAAGAAAGGCAATTGCTAACTTCTTGAAGTATCAGAGGAAAAAGGCAATCAAAAACAACTCGATAGACTTCTTAAACTGCCATTGTTGTTCGACTATGCATGACCATAGAAAACATGTTTATGATAAAAGTAATAGGAAAACAGAATGTGTAAATTTCACTTACACTGATACCATTGCAAAATGTGTGTGCTTCCTGCATGGCTATGAGCACAAATGCTGTCAGTGTGTCGTCCACGTCTTTCCCCAGTACATCTCCCTGTAGATAAGCAAATACAAGACATAAATGGTATGTCAGTTTTCTTGTCAAATTCTCTGCAAGAATGTACCCCTGAATTTGTTTAAAAACCTTTCCATGAAAACTCCCAAGATTTTGATTGAATAAGACTCAAAAACAAAATTACAACTGAGGAATATTATTATAATTGTTGTACCATCATGCTGGGAGTCAGGATTTTGCCAGATTCTTCAAAAATGCCATTGGGCCGCTGTCTTTCCATGACAAGCCACTTGACTGCACTGCACAGGACATCTTCCGAAATAACGATGAACGGGTTTGCCATGGCAAATACCTTAGCAACATAAGCTGTGAGCCTAGATGGAAGGATGATATTTAGGCCTATGTGTCATATGCCCTGCCATGAACAAAATGTAAATGTATAAATCGTCTTAGTTTGTTATTCCTCAAAGTGTTACGTGCTTCTTTGTTTCACCATTACAAGGTCTTATTGGCGGAAGTCAACAGATACAATTCAGTTAAAGCTGCAGTCTGCGATTCGGGAAAAAAAACAACACGACTGCCCTGACACTTGTTTTGGTAAACAGCTGAGAGATTGGGGCTGAGGAACTGTAACCACAAAGAAATTACAGACAGAGCTATAGATGCAAGGACTGACCATTCATGAGATCAAAAACAGTAACATTGTTTACAAACAATGAAATAAAAATGTGCTTATATTTTGGGTTCTGATGGGGTAAGACAGTTGTTATATTCTTAAAGAATCAATGGCTATGTCAATCATTTTTTTAAATGTTTTATTATGTACCAATCGCAGACTGTTGTTTTAACATACAGTAGACCTAGGCCTATATGTTGTACATCTAATGTTGTGTCCCTGGTATTGTGGAACATTGGAGGATATAGAGAGGGGAAGGTTTAGCTCACCAGGTACCACTACGCTCATCAGGGTAGGTAGCATATGATCCATCTGCTTTCCGATAGGCCATTTCCTGCTTATAGCCTTGATATAACAAAAGAAAACCAAGAACCATGAAGATTTTGTGCTGATGATAACAAAGAATTTGTGCTGAGGGTGCTGATCACACCCAAAGCCTTTGTAGCTAACATGTTAGGGAGCCTTACTTTATTCAGCCTAAACAGCGATCAGCATATGCCCACAATTTTTTTTGTTACCACTACATCACTGATTGTTGAGAGACAAAGTACCATAATTGCTACAAAGGCTTTTGGAAACCCACCTCTTGTCTATTCAAGCATAAAAAATAAAATAAAAAAATCGAACTTGCTTTTTGTGTGGTTGCTAACCAAATCAAATGTAAGAAACAAAAACAATTGCTAAAACTACACTGTAACATTCTATTAACTTTTAATGCAAATACTCCAATAAATGCCATCCTCTCTGGGAGTTGTGCAACTGTAAATTGCAAACCTCAAAAGTGGAATTCTAAAGCTTCTCACCCATTTGAATGAAGTTGACTGCTTCCTTTCTGCGTTCTAATCCCACCTTATCCCACTGTTTGGTCTCGTCAAGGTAGTGTGTGGCGATGAGAGGTAAAGTCATGTGCATCATGTTCTGCTCCCCGCAGCCACCAGGTTGCCGAAGGAGGTCAACCAGGGGTGAACCACTGATGGCAGCCTCTATCGTCCGGGCCAACTGCTCACCTGACAAGTTGCATACAGCGCATTCAAAGGTAAATGCAGACAGTAAAACATAATCATAACTGGAATATGACTCAGTCAATGGTCAGTGACAACATGACAAAGACATTTTCATGGCAGAAATGATAAAGAATATCATGGAGCA